>NC_091131.1:150577334-150849834 GCF_040183065.1 Periplaneta americana
GCATTTAGGGCAAGTGGGGTAAGCGCCGCATACCCTAGTAGACACACTTCAAATTAATGTATCAATTTTATCTCATTCAGCTTATAGATGAACATTTTTTAATAAAGTGTATTCTGCACTTTATATATAAGTGTTCTGGATTAACTACATTTCTGCAGTAAGGCAGCTCTTCGTTCACAGCTTGCCTGAAGCCTCATTTTACAGTGCTGGTGCATGCGCAGACAGTAGACAAGGATGGAAAATTTCCTCGTATACCACTGTATTGCCTATACGCCAGTACACAGCAAGAATAAGCGCTGGGATTATCGCTTGTCCAGACTTGACTTCCTGCAGAAGAATACCAGTGTAGAATTTGGCAGTGTGTGTGAAACATGAGATTTGTTTGTCAATTGAGATAGTGTTCAGGATCTTTCAGTTATTTGAAGATTTTGTTTCTTTGTGAGTGACAATTTATGTCGTAGTTTTCTGTGTATAAGCTAAATATGGTATTGATTAAGAATGGGTGATTCATTATGTCCTATTGAACAATTATTGAAACACACATTTCGATTACATTCTTTAGAAGAAAAATTAAACATAATACTAAGTGATTGATCATGTCCTGAAATGCCAACGCTTTTTGCAGCTCATAAAGACAAAGGAAAAGAATATACTCGATATTTTCAAGCGTCCCAACTCAGTGGATTGCAGGAAGTGCGAAATTAAATAAACTCTTTCACTGGCCCTGTCTTATGTTTTCTAAAGAAGAAACAGTTTGGTCTAAAAATAATGGTTATGATAATCTGAAAAATCTGCACAATGCCATTAATAAACATGAAAAGTCACAGGCACATATTTTTAGTGTTTTACAATTTAAGTCATTTGGATCATCTCGAATAGATGTACAGTCAGATTCACAACTTCGTGTCACTGTCGAGCAACACAATGAAATGATGCGAAAGAACAGGGAAATATTGAAGAGGTTAATTGATACAATCTATTTTCTAGCCATACATGAATTGCCATTTCGTGGTCATTGTGAGTCAGAAGAGGCAGTTAACAAAGGAGTATATTTAGGTGCGCTCAATTACCTTGCAAAATATGACTTAACCCTCAGCCATCATCTGGAAACTTCTGCCACGTTCCGCGGAACTTCAAATCGAATACAGAATGATTTGATTCTCGCTGTAAGTGATGTTGTTATGGATAACATAAAACAAGAACTTTCAAAAACGTCATTTGTTGCAATCATGCTAGACGAAATTTCAGACATTATGAATGCATCCCAGCTTTCAACCACTCTTAGGTATGTTGATTCAGAGAATGGTGAGAATAATGAAAGATTTATATGTTTTACTGATGTAAGCAATGATAGATCTGCTAGTGGTTTATTCGAACATGTCCAAAGTATAGCCACTGAGTATGACATAAGCAACAAGCTCGTTGCTCAAACGTTTGATGGAGCTGCTGTCATGGCTGGTCACACAAATGGTCTGAGAACTAAATTTCTTGAAAAATATTCTAAGGCAATATTTGTGCACTGTTTGTCATAAATTAAATTTAATCTTGCCCCAATCACTTACGTGTTTGAAAGAGAGCAGAATATTTTTACAGACTTTAACTGGTTTGGGTTCTTTCTTCAGTAAATCATCCAAAAGAACAACGGCTTAAGGAATATACCTCAAAGAAAATGCCTAGACATGCTCCAACTAGATGGAATTTCACACCGCGTCTTATTCAGACTGTAAAGGAACATAGGGATTAATTCATTGGATTTTTTCAAGACATATTAGAAGACAGTTCTACCTGGGACAGTGTAACAGTTGTTACTGCACAAGGCTTCCTTACATTTCTGACCAGTTTTGAGACATCACTGTTATTAGTTATTTTCAGTAAGATATTCAGCTACACTGACATACTTTTCAATATACTACAGTTCAAATCTTTAGATATTCAGCATTGCTGTGAAAAAATTACAGAAACAAAAAAGACATATCCAAAATCTCAGAAAATTTTGGGATTCTATAAGGATAGAAACTGTAGTTTACCACCATGAAGATGATGGAACTCCAAGTAAATGTCGTCGCACAGAACAAGACCCTGAAGTTGCAAGAAAGGCCCTTTACATTGAGATAATCGATACAATAGTTTTTCAAATTGACGAAAGATTTAGTTCTATGCATAACTTAAACTTTGTGGCTTTGTTACAACCTCAGAAGTACGAAGAATTTAGGGTGAACTTTCCTGCTATTATATTTAACATTTTGAAAGAAAATCAGTCGGACACGTTTGATTTTATCAGTCTGAAAAATGAACTCATTGTGCTCTACTCTTATGATGAATTTTCTGGACAACATCCGTACCAGGTGTTAATACACTCAAGAAAAAACAACTTGACACAGCATTACCAGAAGTCTATAAACTTGGATTACTTATTGTCATTATCCCTAGCACCACAGCTTCCGTAGAGCGAACATTCTCTGCACTTAGAAGAATAAAATCATACCAGCGATCAACACAAAGCCAAGAACGTCTTAACGGGTTAGCACTTCTATCCATTGAAAAGGGACTTCTTCATAAGTGATACAATCTGCCACATTTTATGAAGATGTAATCAAAAAGTTCACAAAACAAGAAAGAAGAATGGACTTTACTTATAAGTACTGTAATACATTTCTACAGCTACTGTCGTTGCTGTTCATCGCCATATTACATGTAAGTAAGCCTAATGAAAGAATGCTATAATATTATTTATTAACATTTTGTAGTACTGTAGCTAAAACAGTCTCTATATATATATATATATATATATATATATATATACAGGGTGATTCACGAGGATTTACAGTCACTTATGGAGCTTATTTGCGAAGACATTCTGAGAAAAAGTCATATAAACGTTTGTTCTAATCACAATATTTTCAGAGTTACATCAATTTGAAGTTGTTAGTAAAATACCTTTTTTCTTTAGTTTTACGGGAAAAAAATATTACAAATAGAGAATGAACTATTCAGAAGTGCCATTTCTTTAATTGGCTAGTTTTCTGAAGCTAAAAATAAGCTCCGTAAGGGACGGTAAATCCTCGTTAATCACACTGTATGTATATATATATTTAGAAAAGCTGTAAGTTTCATAAGTCATGACTAATATGTATAAAAGAAATGTCAATAAGAAAACTTCAGAGCTTACCCACACAAAAATTACACTGCACGCCCTTGCTTTATACAATACCACTCACCCAGTGATGATATTCAAAAAGTTTAACAATCAGTAATGTATGTTAAACATATACTGTATATGTCCATGGTAATTGCAAATATTACCTAGAAAAATTTAACAACCGGTTCGTCAATACTGGTGCGAGCCGGCCGAATATCACCACTGCACTCACCTAACGAACAAGTTGTTTATTTCAGTCAGGGTATTAAAGAAGCCATGAACAAAAAAGAACATACTGCAGTTGTTTTCGTTGATTTCAAATCTGCTTATGACAGCATATGGAGGAGTAGCCTAAGCTTGTAGACAAATTGCACAAAATAGGAATCTGAGGTAATATGCTCTGTTAGTTACAAGACTTTATCACACAGCGATTCAATACAGTTAAATATCAGTCATAGTTTTCAAAATACAAACACACAGCTATGGGTGTACTTCAAGGAGCAGTGTTGACTACAACATTATTTAATATATTTATCAACGATCTTCCTAAATATTTGGCAAAAAAGTAAAGTTTGCATTTTTTGCTGATGACCTCGTCATCTGGATTTCAAAACCAAAGAATAAGCTCAAGTCATTGGAAACCCAAATTAACACAGCTATCACTAAATTGGAATATTGGTGCTCTACTAACCTAATGCAAGTAAATGCAGACAAAACTAAATATCAAATATTCACAAATGTCACTAAACCAGTTAACATAAACATCAAGCTTAATGGACTTCCCTTACAAAGAGCAATCAATTCACAATATCTAGGAGTCATATTTGATACTGGTAACAAATTATCTTGAAAAGATGATATTAATACTGTAATAGAAAAAGCCAAAAAGAGATTAAATCTGTTAAAAAGATTAGCTGGCTGCAAATGGGGAAGCCAGAGATGTACCGGTACACTAAATTCCACTTATATGTACATGAAACCTGTCCTCAAATATTGTAGTGAAATACTCATCACATGCACCCCACAACAATGAAATAAAATAGAAAAATTTCAAAACCAAGCAGTACATTTAATTATAGGTGCAGGGAAATCCACACCAACAGATTCAATGAGACAACTTACTCAACAAAAGCCACTGATACACGACTTTCAAGAACAAGCAGAAATCCGGTATGAGAAATTTATTAGACTGTCTAATGCAGACTATTGGAGAAAATACAAAATCTTCCCTAAGTTACTAAATTAAACACACAAGAAGGATTTATGCAGAAAGTTAAAAGATTATACAAACGCATCTCATTCCCCAAACTAACATTGAAATGTCACAAATCCGACAAAATCCCTTGGAATACATAACTATTCAAACTGGAAACAACTTATTGGAACCAAACCAAACCAAATGCTCTTCCCTTAAACATATCCAAAACAACTGTTGTTCCGTTTTCACTAAGGTCCAATGGTCTTAAATCTCCTCAATCTTCTTGTAGGCTCAAAATTCATCATTCTTATTGTTCTTCTTAAAATTGTGAATGTCCTATATTAACCGAATCCTCAGAAGTTAGGTATTTAGGCATTACAATTGACCAACATTTACGATGGAATAAACGTATTACATATTCATGCAATAGATTACGTAAAACTTTATATCTTTGTTATACTTCAGTCATATTTACCAGTCAATATTTTTTTCGTCTCATTTACTTAGCTTTATTTCAATCCATTCTCCAATGTGGAATTTTAGGATGGGGAAATGCTTGTAATTCTAATTTCACTCCACTAATACTTATTCAGAAAAGAATAATTAAAATAAACCAATTGATTACTCATCCGAGCTTTTGTTCACTGATTTTAATGTTTTGAAAATTAAACAGATTTACTATATTGCCTTATTAAACTTCATAGATAAAAATCGTAATAAATTCAAATTGTATCATCATAAATATGTAACTAAAAGATCCGATTTTATACGACTAGAGGAAACGAAGTGTTTAACAAGCCCAGCTCTTAGCTATGATACCTACTATGGTCCAAGGTTATACAATAAAATAATTGAAAAATACCCAAATTTGGAAAATTTTAGTATAAAAAATTTCAAAAGTAGCGTTAGGAATTTAATTTTTAAAGAATATACATAGGTTGGATAAAAAGTAATGGCAGCACTGCTGTCACGTGACGATGGTGCATTCGAGAGCTGCCAGCTGTGTGGACATGAACAAGGACTGTTAGATGAGTTAGTGCAGCCAGCGGCGACAATACTCCATCAATTTACTGCAGTGTGTAGAACGTTCACTTTCATAGGGATAGTGCAAGCACCCTACGACCATCCTTACAATACTAGAGCAACATTCCTGGATCAAAATTGAAATGGCACGAGGTCATAGTGCACAAGAATGTTTTCAGGGACTGCGTGAAGCATGTGGCGATGCAGCGTTGCCATATCGCACAGTTGCACGATGGGTTAAAGCGTTCCGCGAAGGCCTTGTTGCACCGGTACCAAAGGGAAGGTGACGACTTTCTTGGACGAATCGTCGCTATGGACGAAACCTGGACTCGCTCGTATGAACCAAACTTGAAATGTCAATCAAATGAATGGAAGCATCCTGGTTCTCCTTGTCCAAAGAAAGTGCGCCCTACACAAAGTGCTGTGAAGATGTTCATTGTGGCGTATGACATTGATGGGGTAATACTGCACCACGCTGTACCTCCAAGGCAGACGGAAAGCGCGGACTACTGGAACATCCACCGTACTCACCCGATATGATCCATGCAATTACGATCTTTTCACCAAAGTGAAAGAACCACTGCGAGGGACCCGATACAATATCAGAGATGAACTTATCCATACTTTAGGGTGGTCAATACAGAACATCAACAAAGATGGACACGCTGATGGTGTACGACGCCTTCCAAACATTTGGCAAAAGGTAATAAATAAGGGGGGCGACTATATAGAAGGTACGTAAATGTTGTACCCCTGTGAATAAAGCCATGTCGGAAATATCGAACTGTTGCCATTACTTTTTATCCAACCCTAGTATGTTAATTTAATATGTGTATGTATTTGTATGATTTAAATTGTTAAAATTGAAATTGTATTTTATTCCTATAATTGTTTTTTTCTTGACCCACTTTGTGTCAAATAATTATCTTTGTTTGTGTTAAGTATGTGTTTAGATAACTCCCTGAGCACGAGTTTTTTACTCCTTCAGGTAAGAATTAAGAGTGTATTTTTGCACATGTTATTTTACTAACAATAAACAATTGTTAAAAACGATACAAATCCAAACGTAGCAAAATAATTAATAGCAAATATCGTTGTGAAACCTGGCTACACATTTACAGCGATTGATCTTTACTAACCGATTTTGATGCTGCAGGAGCTGGAGGAACTTATAAATTTTTCTCTATAAAGAAGTCAGGAAGGACTCCACACAACTTCTCAGTGCTGCACCCTGATCAAGCAGCTCCAAAAACTGGCAAGAAAATAGTTGTGCAATAGGTTCCAGCGCACTGCGCATTACAGGGAATGAATTGGTGGGCAACTGGCTGCGAAAGGCTGCACCGTAACACAAAACATGTTACTCAAAAATCATTTATTTCTGTCACATTAAATAAAAAAATTCAATACAAACAAAAATTTCTGAACAGAATAAAGGAATCAGCTAAAGATAAATCATGGGAACCCCTCCTCCAAAATATAAACATCATCCCTGAAGAACCAAGAAATTCAGCAGTGACAGCCTTCTACCTTCTGACCGGGCATGATTCTTTTGCAGCTCATTTACATAGAATCAGCATCTCCCTCTTACCCAATTGTGTGTTATGTGGAAAGGACGTAATCATGGATAAGTACCACCTGGAAAATTGAGAAGCCTTGCCTGTTCACCTCAACATCACGGAAAAATACTAGACTGCAAGAGAGCTAATGGCTTCATTGCCATGATACCAGAACTTTGGCTACAAACCAACCAACCAACCATATTGGTTTTCTCTGAATGAGCTGCGTTTTGAGTATTAGTTTGATCAAAAGTGAATATGTGTTGTGCATATTAATTTTGTGTAAAATGGCACAGTGAAGTCATTATTTGTAGAATTAAAAGAGAAACTGTAGGCCCTATTCAAGTTGGATGTATGAAACAAAATGTGCTTACAAAGACAGAAGATCGACACCGAATTTACATATTAAAAAAGCACATGGAGGAAAACAAAGTATAAATTTTCAATTTTCATGATATAAGAAATATGCTTCGCTAACAGAGTGTTATGAGACATATCGTCGTTGTTCCTGCAATAACTCCTATGTGACATATTTATCATTTTTAGGTTTTTGCTCTATTAAATAACTTAAATAGTGATACAGCAAATAATAAAATCTCCTATTTGCAATTATATTTCTTTCTTTCGAAAATGTAAGAATTCACAGTCTTCTATGTACGGCTGCCATAGGCTGAATAAATGTGTTTTTTCTTCCTACTGAAAACTTTTATATTTTGCACATAGGAGTTATTGCAGGAACAACAACGATATACGAGTATCTGTATTCTCTTCTGGGGTGAAAATGAGTGGACCTCACCTTCTTGAGGGGTCTGTCACAAAAAGAAATGATAGAAAAGCCGAGAATCTTCTGCTATATAAAAATATATAAAGTAAGCAAATTTTTTCAGCTTAGGCTACCCAGTATTTATACCTTAGCTTCATCACTGATATGTAGAGCCCGGATTTTATGTAATTACATATTTTGTTCCTATATACAGTGATGGACAAAAGTATTCGGGAAAGTAATAATTAGCTTTTAAATTACTTGTAGGTGGGAATGTAATGAAGAGAAATGAGAATGCTTCTGAAAATAAATAATTGTATTGTCATATGTTATAAATGTATACAGAAAATAAATAATTGTATTGTCATATGTTATAAATGTACATAGAAAAACATTGTATGATTTGGCTACAAGAAGCTTGGACAAAAGTATTCAAAAATAGACACAAAATATAAACAAAACAAACATTAGTACTTAGTTGCCCACCATCTCCTGCGAATGACTTCTTTCAATCGTACAGGCATGGAAGAAACTAATTTTTCAGTGACATTCCGCCCTATTTGATGCCATTCCTCTAGAAGTTTCTGTCTGAGATCATTCCTGTTGGATATTCGATGTTTCCGGACTCGTTTCTGCAGTTCAGACCACAAATGTTCGATTGGATTCAAGTCAGGGGATTGGGGTGGAGTGTGCAAAGTGTGAGGTGTATTGTAGACAATCCACAAACGAAAAATTTCTGCGGTATGTTTTGGGTCATTATCTTGTTGAAAATAATAATCCCCTAAAAGACCAAGTTTATCTGCACTCTTCTTAAGATTGTCCTGGAATATCTGCATGTACTTGAACTTGTCCAAGGGTAAATTGTCAGTAAATACCAGTTCTCCTACACCAGTGGCCGACATGCACCCCCACACCATGACATCTCCACCTCCATGCTTAACTGTTGATATAATATTCTTCTAGTCTAATTCTGTGTTCGGTTTTCTCCAGACCAAAAGTCGCCCATCAGAATGAAATATATTAAATTTACTTTCATCTGAAAATATAACTTTGTTCCAGAACCCTGCAGCTTTGTCGACAAATTCATTTGCGAACAGTAGTCTCTTCTATTTATTTACCTTACTTATAGAGGGTTTCCTCCATGGCACCCTGGCATTGTACCCGGCCCGGTGAAGAGCTCTGGTTACCATTTTAGGATGAACATCTGTACCAAAATCGTCCTGTAAATTAGCTGCTATTTCTGATGCACTCACCTTTGGATTTTTCTTCACTGTCTTAATAATCTCCCTTTCTTCCCTGTTGGTTAGCTTTCGTGGACGACCTGTGCGCTCTCTATTTATTAATGTCTTCCGTTCTCTAACATTTTTTATAATACTACACACTGTAGAACAGCTTCTGTTGACTGCATTTGCAATTTCGGCATACGTCTTCTGTTGTTTGTGTAAATTTATAATACAGTAATTCTTCTTTCTTGAATAGTTGTCTCTTTACCTTTACGTCCCATTACACTAGCACGTGTTACAGCTTTGCGTGTCAGGAGAATATTGTGACTCGTTTGTCTATCGACTGCATCAAAACGATGGTTGAAGCACTAGCGAATGTATACAGCATTTTTACTGTATAGTTTGTCTCCACGATTGCAATATTCGAATAATCCTGTCCTAGCATATTATGGTTCAAACGATTGCTAGTCGCTTTATGTTCAGTTTGACACCGATTTCTCTGTATAGATAGAAACAATAAGGAATTATGTTATGATAAAAAGAAAAATTAGTACAATTATAACGTTAATTCGTCAGAATGTTTAATTTAATGAAGATAAAGGGTTCATACGAATATTTCTGTCCATCACTGTATGTAGCTATAAGGAAAGCTAAAATGTTGGCGAATCATATCAAAGAGATCATTATTCCAATGTTTTAAAGTTACATATTTTTACATATTTTGGTGCATAATAAATATTTTGGCATATTTCACATATTTTGAAAGAATACACATTTTTTTCACCAATTTTCCCTCTACTTAATTCTTAAGTTATATGTTTTAAAATTGTTTATAAAGCTTATTTCTTCGTCTCCAGTGCGTAAATATAATTTAATAATTGAAAATAGTAACGTATTCTGTGAAAAAATGGACATTTGTTTGCAATGCTAATAGTGTGTATATCCCTTAAGAAGTAACGGTAAAGTAGGAACAAATACCACTGCGAAGGGTGGGTCATTGTACTGCTAACGCGGTGAAGGAAAAAGTGAAAGTTACCCTATGGGTATAACCATTTCCCACAAACATCTCCAATCAATTGCTCTAAAAGAAAACAATAGTTTTTTTTTCTGTTTTCTTATGAAGCTTATTTTGACATCAGGTGATACAAATAGCTAGTCTACTGCTGGATTTCAATTGACGATTCCTTTACTACGACGGTAAAATCGTGCTATGCAAAGTGTGTGGCGAACACATTGGTTGCTCCATGAAGTCACAGTTAGAACAGCATTTAAAAATTGAACTTCATGTGAGAAATAAAAAACGTGCTCCGTTGAAAAGAAACAAGTTCTTGTTACACAAGTGGTGGTGCAACATTCTTCGTCTTGTACCAGTGAATTTAATAAAAATTTGTGCGTGGCAATGGTTGCTGCAAACATACCATGGTATAAACTTGGAGTTCCAAAGTTTCAAGCTTTCCTACGCAAATACCGCAACTTCAATATTTCGCATGAATCAATACTCCATAAAAATTATTTGAACTCCTGCTACATTGACACAATGGAAACGATTAGAGCTGAACTTGATGATTTCTACTTATGGGTTGCCACTGATGAGACGATCAATGACAGCAAAAAATATGGAAAAAAATATTCAATTATTAATTGCGCCACCAAACAATAATTAATTGAGGTTGAATCACATGTGCACCTGTAATTTTTCATTAGTGTGCAAAAATACATCCAATAAAGTTTAATTTTTAAGTTACATATTTTTTATTTATTACTAGGGCAAGGCATTTAATGACCTATAAATTGGTAAAAAATGCAAAATAAAAAATGCATTTATGACCTAAAAAATACAAAAAAATGACCTAAAAAAAAAACAAAAAAATGACCAATAAAAAGTAAAGCATTGCCAATGAAAATACTTTTAATTACGTTAAGTACTCACTTGATTACTGAACTACATAAAATTTAAAAAAATCCATGTTACAGTACCTTGTATTGCAGAAAATTCATTTCAAGTGCACTTTTACAACAATTTTGAATTGCAGTTAACAATCAAAACTTGGCGGAGATTTTCAAACAAAAATGATTGTCTATTGTTTGCTAGTACCGACTTATAAACGGAAAAGCTTCTCTCTACTTCAACGGAAACAATTGGAGCAAACTAAAAGCAAGCAATATCTCCTGGATTTAATTCACAGTCAGGAAGAGAAAAATTGTCACCAGACAAAGCTCTGCCAATTGAACACAATGTTGTGTACCCCCTGTTCTTGCTTAGACAGTTTTTCATTTTCATTGACACTGCATCACCCACTTTACCACATGCACGGCTCAAATCATTCACCACTTTATCCACTATTTGTAGCTGTTCCACTAATGTCACTTGGGATTTTGCCAGTGCAGTTATGACATCAGGAAGGAATCCAAAATTAGTATTTATGTAAGAAAGTTTACCAGCAATTTCTTTATCAGCTAACAGTTCTTGCGCCTTTTTTATTGACACTGACTCACCATTATCAAAAGAATCAACCACTTTCTTCACAACATCGAAATTCTTGCAATAATAACTGCAAGCTTGGAGCCATGTTCCCCATCTAGTCAAAACAGGTGAAAATGGCAATTGGATTTCTGGAGCTTCTGTTTTGAATGCTGAAATTCGAGAGGGGACTTTCAAGAATACTTTCTTCACGCATCCAATTAATTTATCCACTTCAGGAAAATTTGCACGTACTTCTTCTGCAACCCGGTGTAATGCATGCGCTAAACACGTCACATGTACCATTTTTGGGTACAGTGCACTTAAAGAAGCAGCTGCTTTCATCATGTAGGGTGCTGCATCTGTTATAAAAAGCAATACATTGGAATTTCGAATCCCATCAGGCCAAAATATTCTCAATGCATGGTCAAATACTAAGCTGATCGTCGAGCAGTTGACTTTGTCCAGATGCTCACAATGTAGTAGAAATTGTTCTCCAGGGCTGCGTGCTTCTAAAACTCCAACAATAACATTAGCTACATAACAGCCCATAGAGTCTGTTGTCTCGTCAATGGATACGAATACATTTCTTTCTCCAATCATTTCTCTTATTTTTTTCAAAGTTTTGTCATAGCACCGAGCTATGTATGTTCTTCTCAATGTTCTAGGATCTGGAATTCTCTTCTAAGAAAGTTCGGAGCTTAGGATGATTCAGTTTGTGAAGTGGAATATCAGCCGATAGAAAAGCTTCGCATAGTTTCTCACAAAATGGCGAAAACGTTGAACACGTATCCCCCAGAAGCATTTGCTGTAAGTTTACACTGGATTTATTTTCAAGTCTCTGCAGGCCACGTTTATGTTTCTCCCGTGACATGTGTTGTTCTATCATAAACTTTTTTTCAGCAGCCACTCTCACATCACAGATCTTGCAGAATAAAATACGACCGTCCATTGAAAAAATATTTTCTCCATATTTTGAAACAAATGCCTTTAATTTAACACTAGCAGTTTCCTTTACTTTAGGCATTTTGCTCTTGACCTGTTCACACAGACGACTAGAAACAACTGACCACCTCAATTAACAGCATAACAATGCCAGTTTACCTGGAGAAAGGAATCTCTGTGGGAGTGTGGGTAAATTCCTAGAAGTGGGCAAGTTCATTATGCCTTGAAAAATAGGGGTACAAGCTAGCATACGCTCTAGGAATTTGAATAAAATTCCTAGAAGTGGGCAAGTTCATTATGCACATACCTTGAAAAATAGGGGTAGAAGCTAGCAAACATCTACTTAATTCCAAGAAATTGTATTGACAAGGAAAATACTGAATTATAATAAAAATCTCAAATCAAATACAAATAATGTCACAGCCTTCCTAAAAAGTGTAAAAAATACTCAAAATGACCTAAAAATTGCTAAAAAATGACATCTGTAAAAAAATTAAGAAAATGCAAAAAAATGCCCTAACGAATTGCTTTTATTTAACCCGGTTTTTAATGTCATACATTTCCATATATGCTAGCAATGTTTAAACCTTCATAAGAAAAAGATGCAAAATCATTAATTACCTTGCCCTATTTATTACATATTTATCTACATATTTTGCCACTTTATGTACAGTACATATTTCTCATTTCCATATTACATAAAATCCGGGCTCTACTGATATGTGTGTCAATTCATTATTATGTACTAAAAGGAAGGTGGGTATAAAGCAGATAATAATAACACATACGTATTTCCTTGTGGAAGTGAAATAAAATAAAGTTCTTAATGGAAAGCTTACAGTCCCAAAGCTGATATGAATATATCTTGTCTACAAAGTAAAGAAGTATGTGTTTAAAAATTGATTTCAATAAATGTTTGTCAGATGAAGAGCCAGTGTTATAACATTTATAAAAGGTCTGTCAGCAACATACATTTTGATTTATGTAACTTATATTTACTAAAGTATTACTTACTTTCAATACCAGTACTTTTCTCAGTCTTAGAATCTCCTTGTTTTCCTTAGCAAGACTGTTGTGCAGAATATCTTATAGGAGATCCTCCTTTGAATCAGATAACTGCAATGCACTACTCGGCAGCTATGAAGAAGAAAAGAAAATAGTAATAATTATGCTGGAAAGAGTATGAGGCATTGTGGATACGTTGTATTAGGAGCAAACTTGAAATCGTGATTCTTTGTTGAGTTCACCCCTGCTATACGCAGTGCCTCATATATTCCATTGCTTTTTAAATCAATTTTCTGTATTTCTCCTTATACAGATTGAACCATAAGTAATATCATTAATTTCTCGTTCTCGTTCAGCAAAAGAATTTTACAATCTAGCAGGAAAGAATTGGGGATGCTCCAGGAATACTTTATAAACTACATTCAAAATGTTTATACAGTCAGTGCTGACATACTGCGGAGAAATTTTAATTACTTCACCTGTCATAAACGAAGTAGAATATGTTTAAAACCAAGCTCACAGGCCATTACTGGTGGAATCAAAACAACTCCATAGATTCTATGAGATTCCTCACTAATATTAACAGCATCAAAATGACAATATAAGAAAAAGCACTGATTCAATATGAAAAACTTATCAGATTCCCAGGAAACAATTGGCATTCATACAGTCCTCTCTGTAGACTGAAAACTCAAAAAAGTTTCATATCCATGGTTCAAGAATTAAAACAGAAAATCAATATCCCGAATTTAAAAGAAAACTTACAAATTAAACCAAACCCTTTAACTCTATTACATATAGAATATAATCTAAATTTAACAGAAGAAATACTGAAATCAGAAGTAAACACTGAAATAATGAAACAATTGTCTTTAGAGACAATTAATATTAGGTACCCTCCACAAAACTGGCTTCATTTATACACCGATGGATCCTTGATCTCCAGAGAACAAGCCTGCTACTAAATCTACGTATTACTCTGTGAAAAGATTTATTAAATCTACATACTTAGACTTCAACAAACAAAATTTGATAACACAATCTCAAGGGGAAAAAATGGAACTCTCTGCATCATAATCCACAGTTAATTCCCGATTTACCACGAAAATCGTCTGTAGCTGCATTTAGATTGGCAACAGGCCATGATTATGTGGCCAAACACCTGCATAGAATTGGAATATATCAGTCCCCTAACTGCCCATTGTGCAACTGAAACCAAGAAATGGATTCGGAACACCTCAAAATCTGTGCTTCAGTGGCTGACCATGATAATATCTTTGAAAAATATTGGAGTGCAAGAGGTCAAATGACTTTATTGTCATATGCCTGGCATTAGAAAACAACAACAATCTTACATTTATCCGGATTAAATTTGTGCACATTTGAAGAACAAAACTAAAATTCTTTCAATCATTCATTATCATAATTTTATTCATTGCTCTCTTAAATTGACTGAGTATATTGGGATTAAATCAGGAGCTTTCCCAAAACATGCTATGAAATGTTTCATATAAAAAAATTTTTATCTCCAAAAGGAAGCAAAAACGAGCAAAATTGTATTAAACTGTTTTGTTTGAAATATCTCAAACAACTCCCTGAAATTATGGATATTACTTACTGTTCACTCTATGAATATTAAGCTCTAGTAGACTCACTGTATCATTTAATGATATTGAGTTGAATATTTGTTCTAGAGCTGAAATTGGCAACCCCTATTCCCTGTGTATTAGTTTCTTCTGGTCAGTAACAGGCTGGAAGGATATTAATAGAGCCTACTTTCAAATCTCCAATGTGTTTAAGCCAGAAAATTTATACTAAAGCCATTCTTATTTTTTTTAGCGTGTATAAGTTCTGTTCAACACTAAGTAATATCCCAGAAATTCGGTTGATACATTTTCAGGCCAGTTTTGTCATGCATATAATTCCTAAACTATGCGACACATTCCAATAAAGTAAATGGAGACCGACAGTAGGGTAAATGTATCCAACGTATCATTGAGTTGAGTGAGTCACATCATCTATCTTCACTGCGGTAGAGGGGAAGTTTAGGCACGAATTGGCAGGTCCCATAGTAGCCTTGGCAGTGTAACTCGAGAATGCGAAGTGATAGAACGCTCACAATTGTGTAAATGATTCGTAACGAACCAGGCTATAATCCCAACTGAGAAGCAATCAATAGTCGACAAGTGAAATTGAAAAAAATTCCAAAGTGCAATTGAATGAAGAGAGAAAATTCACAATGTCGAGACATATGCAGCGCAAAGGGGAGTGGGAGTGTAAGCAACGGAGAGTAAACGATACTGTACAATGGTTAAGTCCACATCTGTGGAGTAACGGTCAGCGCATCTGGCCACGAAACCAGGTGGCCCAGGTTCGATTCCCAGTCGGGGCAAGTTACCTGGTTGAGGTTCTTTCCGGGGTTTTCCGTCAACCCAATATGAGCAAATGCTGGGTAACTTTCGTTGCTGGACCCCACACTCATTTCACCGGCATTATCATCTTCATCTCATTCAGACGCTAAATAACCTAAGATGTTGATGAAGTGTCGTAAAATAACCTACTAAAAAAATGGTTAATGTAGCAACCGACATATTTACTTTTAATGCATACAAGGTTAGGACAGAATTTCATGTAACTTCGAAAACGTTGAATTACATGACAAACAAAAATCTTTATCCCTCGCCATCTGTTGTACATGATTAGTTAAGAGCTGCAGACCTGCCGTTAAAAAAAAAACAATCCAAGCATCCCCTGCTTTGTAAATATTGATATTGTAACGGTATGTGTATGAATGATTTGTCTTTGTAATCCGGCAGGATGTAATGACATGTGTGATTGCTGTTTATTTATAATTTTAGAGCATGTGCGTTCAGAGAAAGATTTTCGATGTGGTAAATTCTGATATGTTTTCTCGTTTCTACGCGCATGCGTCGATGGCCCTTTGGCCGCCAGTTCGATGGTGCAGACTGAGTCAGTCTGTACAGTAGCTGACTAGAGCTGAGCCATCAGCTCAGACCGGAAAGGCTTGGTGTCCATGTTTGGGAACCATAGGCCTATATCTCAACCCATGATGTGAAGGTAAACTGGCCACTGTACTTGGGTTTTTCTCTAAAACTAATTGAATTATAGCCCACCGAGTTTTTCTTTTGTGCATATTGTGGGATTTTGGTGAAATTATTGAAATTCTAAAAGAGGTTTTCCTTTTCCTGTGAAGATCGGCCGTGGCACTTAAAGATTTTGCTAGGCTGAAACGAATCCAGATCGTAAGTCTGCGTGCTGTAATGATTAGTTAAGATTGTGATTTATTCTGATAGAATAACAAAGATCATGAGCTGATTATATATAGATATGAGATGAATAATGTTGAATGACTGAATTTTAATTTTATCGTATTGTTAAAATAAATTCTCAGTGTCAGTTTAATGTTGCTCAAAAACAAACACAATTTTGTACATTTAGCTTGTCTAATTTTTCAACATTATGAAACTGGTTTAATCAAAGGTTTTGAGGCATAAAGAGAATTGTTGGTTTAAGGTTGAGTTTATTTAGTGAAAAATAAAGTTCTGATACAAACTGCATATTTCGTAGTGTAAGAATTTATTATAATCTTTGGTAGAAAAGGATAACTTCAGTACCGGTATCATGTTACCATAATATCACTCATCACCTGGCAACCCTGTGTGTAGCTACATGTCGTCGTTGTTTCTGCAATAACTCCTATGTGACATATTTATCGATTTTCAGATTTATTTTTCTATTAAATTAACTTAAATAGTGATACAACAAATAATAAAATCTCCTATATGTAATTATATTTCTTCCTTTCGAAAATGTAAGAATTCACAATACGTATGAAGATGAATAAATGTGTTTTTTCCTCCTACTGAAAATTTGTGTATTTTGCACATAGGAGTTATTGCAGAAACAACGACGATATGAGTCACTCAGCTAAGTGTGCTCCTAGTATAATGGCAGTTGACATTGGACATATACGTCAACGTATATGCCTAACTTGGAGTCAGGTCATAAAGGGAAACATTGAAGGAGGAGAATTCGATCCGGTGCTGTGGATTGAATTCGGTGTACCTCAGTGGTCAGAGCACTTTGTATGTAGAACCAAGGACCCGGGTTTGATCCCCGGTGCCGAAGCGAATTTTTCTCCTCAAATATTAATTGTCAATATTACAGAGAATATTCTGTATGACAAATTAATAAATCTATAATATTCTCATAGCTAGCAGTGCATATGTCTGCACAGATTACTGCGCACTTAACTGCTGAATCTCGGCCAAATAAGTCACTCAGCTGAGTACGCTCCTAGTATAATGGCAGCTGACATTGGACATATTAGTCAACATATATGCCTAACTTGCAGTCAGGCCACAAAGGGAAACATTGAAGGAGGAGAATTCGATCCGGTGCTGTGGATTGAATTCGGCGTAGTTCAGTGGTCAGAGTGCTTGGTACGTAGAACCAAGGACCCGGGTTCGATCCCCGGCACCAGAGCAAATTTTTCTCCTCAAATATTAATCATGAATTTACTTTGATTGATATATTTTGAATTTTAAGGTCATTTCAAAGGTCAGTTTAATAATATATGAGGTGTCACTGCATAAGAATCATGTGCAGAGACTAAGTGGAATGCAGAGAATAGGAAAGATTTGAGAATGCTGGGTTTGCAGTGAAAGGCCTGCCTTTGGGCAGAACACGTGTGTGTGTGCGTGCGTGCGTGCGCGCGTGTGTGCGTGTGCGCGTGCGTGCATGTGTCTTGAGAAGCCTCTTACAAATCCTGAGGAATTGAAATGAGAGAAATTTTAACAGTCTATATATATATTTTTGGGGAGGCTAAAAAAAACCATCATCTTTCTTATCATTCATCTCGGGGAAGGATTACAGCAAAGAGAAAAAATACTGCAATGGAAGAAAACTGGATTTGCAAGAATTTTACAATGGACAAATATTTAACATACCTTGCTGTATAATGGCAAAGAACATCATTTTCATGACATTTTTATTTCATATTTGGAATTACATTGGTAATTTTAATATTCTTATTTCACAACTTAATACAACATTAGCCAATATTTTAAGAACTTTCATTGAGTCACATTGTAAAATGTTGGTCATACCTGACTATATTCATCATAAGTCAATATCCGGTCACTATTATCTGGTATTTCATGAGAAGTCCCGGTACGTGAAGTATGATGTTCAAGATTAGGTTTCTGAAAATATACAGAATTTGATATTACAAATTTAATAAGAGTAATTATAATACTCATTGGCCACTCCACAAAAAGTATTTCACATCTAGGTCTACAATATTTTAATAGATATTATTGATCGTCCAGCACTGTAGCACTATATCTATGAGGAAATAAATAAGATAACAGTAAGTAAATAACAAGAAGGAGGTGAGCCAATTTTATAGGTCCATCTGTGCCAGAAAAAGAATGTTTGAAAACAGTTATTCGATAAATTTCTAAAATTATGTGTTCTTCATCAGATGAAGTGGATGAATCTGAAGGGTCTAGTACAGGGATGCGAAACTCATAAGTAGGGGTGAGATATACTTTGACTCACCGCTGGCTATGTCGTCGCCAGTGGCGTATTTGAAGGTGGTTTGTAAGTAACACAATGCAATACAGAACACTGAAATGAAATGAAATGATTAATCTAAAAATGTCCTGTTAAGGGCAAAGGCCTCCTCCTATAGAGGGAGAGCTCTATTTGTCTCACGCTGTGAGCTACTCCCCATAAGAGGTGTTTACATGCTTGAAATTGTTCACTTGGTTCACATTCTGCAGTGTTTTGATATTGTTCACTTGTTTCTGTCGCACTGGTTTTAGTCACTGTTCACTTGTTTTCTTAGGTTTTTCCAGTCTTCCCTATTTCTTGCTCTGCTTGACCAATGGCTTCCTACTCGTTCACTGAAGAGGTCGGTCCATCTTCTTCTTGGTCTTCTGCTGATCTCTTGCCAATGCGGGGGTCCCATAGTGTGACTTTCTGCGTCCATCTTCCATCTCTAAGTCTTGCAACATGGTCTCCCCACTTCCATTTGGTATTGGTGGCTTGCAGTGCTGGATCTTTAATTGCTGACATATTTTGTAGCACTTCGTTTGGAACTCTGTCCCTCAGTATCCTTCTCAGCATCTTCCTTTGGCATATTTGGAGACGAAGTTTGGCAGTGAGAGACCATGTCTGACACCCATATAACAGTACAGGAGTTACGCGGGTCTCCAATATTTCTATTCTGAATTTTTTGCTGAGTGTTCTCTCCAGTATGATAAACTTGAGAGTCCAGAATGCCTTCCGTATAATAATATAATAGAGACAGTCGCATAATATTATTATTCGTGGTGCACATGTTCTGAAGAGGAATGCTAGTACCTTTTAGCTTTCCCCAGTTTGTCAATATCGGGGTGAATAGCTGAACATAGTTTCAATTGGCATACTAAATGAAAATCAGCTAATCTACTGCATATTTATTTACTTGGTTATTTAACGACGCTGTATCAACTACGAGGTTATTTAATGTCGATGGAATTGGTGATAGTGAGAAGATACAGTATTTGGCGAGATGAGACTGAGGATTCGACATAGATTACCTGACATTTTCCTTACGATTGGGGAAAACCTCGGAAAAAACCCAACCAGAAATCAGCCCAAGCGGGAATCGAACCCGCGCCCGAGCACAACTCAGGATCGGCAGGCAAGTGCCTTAACCGATTTAATCTGCTGCGTATGTCGCTTTTAATGATATCATATTGAAAAATAACTTGATGACTCAGAACGAGACTCTTACAACTCAAAAATAGAGATTTTTCAGTAGAGCCATTTAAAGTTTTCCATTTTGATTACACAACTTTTAATACTATATCACTTCCTAATATGTATTATGATGTTTTGTGTGTTAAATATTACAGTACCTGGTTAACTAGTATCAGCCTGTTATGGGCCATCTTCAGAACTCTGAAACTAGTTAACCAGGTACTAAAATATTTAACACGCGAAAGATGTATAATACATTTTCCTAAAGTTTCCATTGTAGATGGTAAATCAGATAATCATCTCACATCAATGAAAATTGGTATATACATTAATTATTGTTATAGAAGTTTATTAAATCCTTATACTGCTTTTTTGAGGCTTGAAAGTAATGTAATTTTCCCCAAGATAGGTTACTAGCCTTATCGTTAGGTAGTCCAGTAGTGGGGCTGCTACTTTTAGCCTCTGGACAGGCTTGTAATGCAGCATTTCCTCTGCATTTGATGAAACAGTTATACCGCTGTGACTCGGTCGCCATTTCATCGTTGGTAGAAACAGGGTGGACCACGAGAAGGTGAGGATGGGTTGTGAAATATTTTATCAAAATGAAAAAGATGTGAACAAGAAAATTACCAAATTTACACAAATTCTAGGAATAATAAACAATACAGTAAAAGCTAAATTAGTACAAAAATCTACAAGAATAAAAATATATAATACACTAGTATTACCCTCCCTTTTATACGGAAGTGAGATTTGGACATTAAAGAAAAGAGACATGAACAGAATCAAAGCAAAGGAAATTAAATTTTTCAGGACAGCAGGATATACTCTTTTAGACCGAAAAAGGAACGAAGAAATTTTAGAACAATTAGAAGTAGAGTCAGTAGAAGAAAAAATTAGCAGATACAAATTCAGTTGGCTAGATCATGTAAGAAGAATGGAAAATTCAAGAATCCCAAAAATTATGATGCAGTATAAGCATAGAGGACATCGTCGACCATGAAGACCTTTAAGAAGACTGCTAGATGGGGCCGAAACAGGTCTACAGAGGCCTAATTCGTGAAGGATGATGATGATGATGATGATGATGAAGTTTATTAAAAAATTAATTTTGTCGGTATTTATTTTATGTAATTTTTATGTGACTTTTTTTTTAGTTGCAATACTTTCGCATTAAAATATCCAGACAAAACTTCTCAGATATACTATAACTGTATTACATAATATTTTATTATTTGCAACAGGTTTTTCCTAATATGACTATGTAATAAGTTCAGATAATGCAATGGAAAAATATGTCAAATATAGATTTGGAAACAAAATGAGATTGGTTGGTATCAGGATTATTACAACAATAAAAAGAAATAAATTACACCAACCAGGATGACTACAATAATAATAATAATAATAATAATAATAAATAAATTGCATCTTGTAGTGAGAAAAAGCATGTGTTTATTTGTTAGTCAAATGTAACTCTATTTTCTTCAACACCATTGGAAACTTTCAAAGTTTTATAAAAATTGAGCATGGATGCTTGGAATGATACCACTTTTACAAACATCAAGCAAATTCCCCCACCCCCCCCCCTCCGCAATTATCTCTGGAGGCGAAGAAAATGCTGGCTTTAGTATTGCTAAAGAAGACTTGCCTTTCCTTTTTTGTCGAATACTTGTTTTTTTTTTAAATCACCTTGTTCATAGGAGTGCTTAAAAGAGATGGCGAAAGGATCCTGTTTTCTAACCTCCACGGTCTTCATCTTAGACCAGTTTACATTATCACCATTTTCATTTCTGGAAAAATTATTTTCCATTTGTTGTGTTAAGTATTTCAAATCTAAGATGTCTGGTGTATCTAGTTCATTGACTTTGTACATAGGGTATTGCCTTTTCTCTTGACCAATTTCAGTACTGGTACCTATTGCGTCATTGGCAGTATAATAGGTCCTCCTTTAAGAACTCTTCCCACCCCCACCGTTCAATAGTAAAATGCACAGTCATTCTCATTCTGGGTATGACCTGTGATTAAAAATTTCTGTGCTATGACCAGGGAAAGGAAGTTCATGCCCTGAAAACGTGAAGAATATGTATGCATTTATGCCGTAAAAATAGATAAATATGCTACAAAATATGCATTATCAGTCTGAGAGATTATTTTAACAGAATAATAAGGTATAGGTAACTTACGTTTAGTCTATGGATTTTGAAGTGGTTGCCTCATTGCTGTATGCTCCATTTATGCTCTTACAGTTCACAACTAAGCAGTGACGTATGTTTTCTGTTGTCATTCTTCGCCTGTCGTCTCTCAGCATAGCTTTGTAGCGCGAAAAACTTCGTTCTACGTCACAAAAAGTAAGAGGGGTTTGCACAAAATCTGGGAGCTGTTCTATAGAAATTTTGTTGGTTTTTGGGGTGTTTTTCCTTCGAGTAGGCTATATCTTGAATTTCTTTAAGCTGATAATAGCCAGGGTTTTTGGAAAGAATATTTGCTGTTTTCTCGTTCACTTATCTCCTACATTTCCTGGAACTGATGTTAAACTGGACATTGTTCTATCGAAATCTGCTAAAGACTGCAATAAAGGAATACAAATTGCTAACTTGAGAGGCTTCCCATGAAGGCGTCATCGTTACGTTCAAAATTCATAAACATAAATTAGTCTTGTTTACGAGGTTACACACTTTTAAAAATGAGGGAAAGACAAATAAACATTCATAATATGGAGTTTCCCTGCATAAATGTTAAAATAAAAGGCAAAATATGCACTTTTATGCACAATAAAAGTAATATCATTGTATTCAGAAATTTGTGATTCATGTAGATAATCTTTCAGCATATTCACACAACGATAGAGAACAAATATGCAAATGCATGAACTTCCTTTCCCTAGTTATGACATTATATGACTCAGGTTAGTTACGCAGTACAAAAGTAATGAGGAAATGAATTTGTTCTTGTTTTGTCCAGCACAATTGTCTAAAAACAAAATTACCTGGTTTGTTACTGTGTTTGGCAAACAAGTAAGAAATTTATAGAGACATGTGTCAATCTGATTTGAACTTCTTTTGGCCAAGCCCTCATGTCAAAAATAACAATGGCCCTGGCTGCTTGTGATGTCATTCATATATATATTTTCCCCTGCAATTATTTATACTCGCTTCATCATCTTTGGTCACATCGTGAGTTAATCTTCTGGGTGAAATCCGAAGGCCTGTGTACTATTGTTGAGACTAGTTCTATTGTTGTGAACTAGATGGCGACTGTATATGTATTACTGATTTGTTATGGACACTGCCTGCTGGATCACATCCTATGGCTGTTTACACTGCCTGCTCAATCAACGCTTATGTGCGAGTCTTGAAAAAAGTTATTTTGCCGCTAGGTGGCAGGTAGTGCCCACCACTATTAACATTATCAATATATGCAGAATACCCTAAAATAACTATTATTACGAAGTCTTAGGTACTAGAAGAGACAAGGGCTTATGGAAACGATGGCCCAGGGTGTCCGAATCCTTCCGCAATGCTTAATATGTAATACTATTAATACTGAAATTAAAACTTAATTTTTTTTCTAAGCGATACTACATCCAAACAAGTAGGCCTATACTTGCTTTAGGCATTTACTAAAATTATTATTAAAATCAATTAACGTAATAAAAATAATATTTGAAACTTATATAAAATATTTCAACAAGTTTAAACATATTTACGAAAAAATATATGCTTCCTTTAACCGAGCTACAAGATTATTGGAAATCACGGTTTGAATTAACGACAGTACGTGGTATCTTCCTGCAGTATCTTCCAATCCATGAAATTGTTATACGGACACTTGGTCTACTGTTTTATTAAGTTCAGTATTGCCACAAAGTAACTTCCCCATATATAAAAGGCCCATTTGAAGTGTGATAAATTTTGCGCTCATTAAAAAATTCTCCCCCGTCCCCGAAAAGAAATGCCGAGTAAAATACTGTAAACAGATAATTTATCGCTTATGTTGTGTACAGTAAAAAATTTGTACACATTTTTCATGAAACGTATTGTTGGTCCTGCTTCTGAAAAATTTACCCGAGATGTCAGACGTAGGACTATATGATTGTCCTTCATATAGTCCAAAGTGCTTGTAACTTCCAGTGAAAATGTCTGTACAGCATAAAGAACGTTCATTTCCTCAAAGGAACTGGGTTCGACATGCTTCCTCATTAGAAATCGAATGGGTTTCACAGCTAAGTCCTTTTGTATCCTGTATATTTCCTTGATGAATTTTGAACTGATCATTCCTTCTCTGTCTGCTATATCCTGGTCTAGAAACTGTGAACGGATGTTTTTGATGATGTGACAGTAATCAAAACTTAAATATAAATTATGTTGCAAGTTACATGGGTGTGCTACGCAAGGCTGTAGATCTCCGCTGCCTAAACCCTTAAACATAGCAGTATTAGTTCTATGGTTATCAGTTACAAGCCAAAGCACATGAAATCCAAGTCTTTACAGCTTTCAACACTTGCTGAACTAATAAGAGCAGATCATTTCCTTGCAAATTTCGTACCATGAAATATGCTGCCGGTATTGTGTACTTGGTAAATAATCCATGAATAACTAAACACAGAAGTTTGTTGGCTAAGACGGGATTTATTCCTATTTCTTTATTAGAAACTCCTTCAGCTTCGACTAAACCAAAAATTTTATCCTTTTCTTTATTATAAAGCAAGCTTTCTTTTATTGCCATTTCATCGCATATAAGAGAAACTACTTTCTCAATTTCATTCAATTTTGTGGCTTCTAACTTAAGTGTCTGTTTAATTAAAGGGGAAACACCAATGCCATATTCCGTTGAGCCCATATGCCTATCTAATATGCTGCGCGACGGTGCTTGTATTAATTTCAAATTTCTTCCAAAGTCGTAGCCTTTAGGAGGCGATATTCGCCAACATAAGCAGTACCGAATAATTGGCTCGGACCATTTTGGACGATTTTTTTTTTAATTTCTAATTTGATCCAGTATATATATGCAGCCATTTTGTAGCCATCATGTGCTGATTCCTTCCTGTTATCTACTGACTTTCTCTCAGGTAGCTCAGTTGGTAGAGCAACTGGCTACGGACTAGAAGGTCCGGGGTTCGATCCCAGGTGGTGACAGGATTTTTTCTTGTTGCCAAACTTTCAGAACGGACCTGAGGTTCACTCATCCTCCTATAAAATTGATTAACAGGTCTTTCCTGTGGTGCTGACCACACCACCTCATTCTAGTGACGAGGTCATGGAAACCATGGGACTATACCTCCATGTCCCCTAAGTGCCTTCATGGCATATTACAGGGATACCTTTACCTTTTACCTTTTACTGACTTTGTCTCAGTATAGCTATTAATTTCTTCCTTCGCCTCTTGAAGTTCCTTCTCTATTTCCACAATTTTGTTTTCGAGTCTGTACACTTTCGCTCGAAGATTTTTATTTAATTTTTTATGGTATTCCAGTTCACTTAATCTTACAGTATTTACATGAACAGCAATATGTCTGGAATATACGTTTACATCTGCCTTTGTCTTTTATAATTTCGGCTTCTATGTCTTTCTCACGATATTCGGCTTCAATGTCCTCCTGACATTGTGCAGCCAATCTTGAGACGTTGTTCTTCTCGGAGAATGATGAACTTGAGTTTCTGACTTTTCTCTTCCTCTTGTTAGAAGGTTTCTTGTATGAAGGATATCCAGGAAATATACTTGGTATCGACAAATTTTTCAGTTTCCTATATTTTGTATCTTCTTTAAAATCTTCTTGTTTGAAGTGTAAACTACACACACATGAACGATCAGAAGGAATCCACTTACTTCCTCTTTTGTCACCTTCTCTTGATATAATATTTAACCTTTAACCACTTTTCCCGCAGCTCACTATTAGATGGAAATTCATGAAATGATAATCTTCTGAATTTCAATTTTCCTCTGTGCGCTTTGCAGAAAGGGGCACAACAAGACACCATTGCAAATATATTATAATTAATATTGTTATTTCAGGAAACCAAGTTTTATATCTCACAAAATTAAATGTATTTCAAACCGAATGTTCCTTTCTTCCAATGTAGCCTATTTTAAAGAAGAAAATCATATCATTAATAAACAATAACTGACAAACACTGTAATTACTTCTAAGATGTCAAATAAGACAGTATAATTAATTCTACACATTTAATACAGCCAATTCAACGGCAGTTACTTGCTGCGCTCTAGTGTCGAAACTGGACAATAATGTCCACACGAAACTCAATGCTAAGGAAGAGGAATGAGCAGGCAGTTACGCAGCCAAAGGATGTGATCCAGCAGGCAGTGGTTATGGATAAGATTTCGATGATGAATGAGACCGGTGATATTCAGAGACATTGTGGCCCGAATCTCCTGGCATTTGGCTTACGGTTGAGGAAAACCCTCACCACAGAGGTGGTCATATTCATATATTGTGAGTTTGTAACAGACAGTTTTCTTTTATAATATAAAGATGAACACTCACCACAAGATGAAAGAAGTAGCCTACGACCTGAAGATCAGAGTAGCACAAAACTTTGCTTGGAGCCTGTTTTGCTGATTCAATATCTTTAGTCTTTGTAGCCCTTGATGTTTCTCTTCTTTATATCTCTATTATAACTTTCTTGCAGGTTTAATTTCTCTGTTTCTGTACTATTCTTATATGCAGTATATATACAACATTGAACTTTCTTAGGGATATAAAATATGAAGGATTAAAGTGAATTAAATACTAATGTGTAAGAATATGCACGATGATTAATATTTCAATACTACATCGATGGTGAAGACAAAATTAATAACAACATTATGTTTAACACAATGCAGGCAGCATTATGCTACCATTATTGTAAGTACTGCAAGGTGTGCAAAATCTAAACTCGAAGCATGGATATTTTCAGTGCGAAAGTGTTACAAGTCAAAATGGAGCATTGCTTTTAGCAACAGTTGAGAATGGAAAACTGTTACAACGTAAAATATAACACTTTCCAATTGAAAAAAAAAAACTAAATAGCATAACTTTAAAACTGTTATATGTGCATTTATGTCCTAGTAGGAAATTTTTAGAGTTGTAACAGTTACCCTCATCTAAAGATTAAGAAGATTAAAATTGAAATAAAACCTAATAATTTTACCCTTCTAGGGAGAAGATCTAAAAATATCAATATTCATGCACGTACAGAAGAATTATAGAAACACATACTTAGTGGTCAGTAATAATAATAATAATAATAATAATAATAATAATAATAATAATAATAATAATAATAATAATATTAAAAATAATAATACATTATTCAGCGTGGCAATTAATGTTTCTATATACATTCTCCTAATTGAACCATTGAGCAAAGTAAACATAATAGCCTATTACATTTTGTCTGAAAGAACAAGAAAAACGTTCTTCATTCTTTACGATACCACCTCTTATTGCTTGTAGAGACACAGTTTGTAGAGCGACATGATACCGCCACTGCTTGCCTTCAGTACGTGAATGAAACACACAGCAATGTACAGTAAGCTCCTCGTACCCGTTTGAATGTCTATGATTACACGATGTAATCACGACACCCACTTTGGTCACCGCTGTTCTAGAGGAAGAGAGGAGAGGATGCGTAACTATTTTGTATACTAACGTACCTGTACCTGCGCTGTGACGTCACATATACTTTGTATCAGACAACCTCATTCCAGTTTATAGGTAGTTGAATTACAAAGCCTAATTATTATTATGGGGTGTATACAGCAGTAGCGGCTCGTGCCTGAAAAAGTAGGTGAAGCACAAAATTGTTGCAAGGTTTTCAAAGCTCATGTAGGCTAGTTGCATTGATAATCGGAAGTCTATGTAACTAAAGTAATTCTCTCCCATAAATTCCCATGTCCTTCAATCGTGAAAGTGATTTAATTGTATTTATTTCTGCCAGTTATCAATGCACTTACCGGTACATGTCAATTAAGATATGAAGAGTCCACTGCAAGAATGATGGATGTCATTTGGAATATATTTTTCAGGAGAAGCAATTGAAAGTTTGAAATGCTTAGCGATCAAAGCTTAACTGTGATTTTCCGATCATTACTGGACAATGACTATCAGTGTTAATGCCATATAACTCTCTATGTACAGTCTATATGTCTTAAGCTATACATTAACAGTCTTGGTTCATTTCCGACAAGAAAGTGACATCCATCATTCTTGCAGTGGACTCTTCATATGCTTATTGCTTACCTATCTTTACACTAAGTTGATCCTCCATAGCTTCAGGGCTGCGAACCTGCCAATAACGTTCTCATGGAGGGGCTGTGATTCCATCATCTTGTCCAACATATCTTTTTGGAGCGAAATATTCCCTAACGCTGACAGTCTCTACTGTGACATTGAGTTTCTTTGTTTTGTTTTTATTCGTTTTAAACACGAGAAGCTCCTCTCGACCGGTACGCTAGTAAGACGGTAGTATTAAAATGAGGGAATATAACTTATACACTTCTCCAAATACATCTTTGTGTCACGAAGAAGTCTATTTTGTCCAATATTCTTTTGAGAAGGTTAACTCCATATGTAGATGAAATTATCGGGGATCATCAGTGTGGTTTTAGGCCTAACAGATCGACTATTGACCAGATATGTTGTATTCGACAGATAATGGAGAAAAAATGGGAGTATAAGGATAGTGCATCAGTTATTCATAGATTTCAAAAAGGCATATGACTCGGTTAAGAGAGAAGTTTTATATGATATTCTTATGGAATTTGGTATTCCCAAGAAACTAGTTCGATTAATTAAAATGTGTCTCAGTGAAACGTACAGCAGAGTTGGTATAGGTCAGTTTCTGTCAGATGCGTTTCCAATTCACTGTGGGCTGAAGCAAGAAGATGCACTATCTCCTTTACTTTTTAACTTTGCTCTAGAGTATGCCATTAGGAAAGTCCAAGATAACAGAGGGGGTTTGGAATTGAATGGGTTACATCAGCTGCTTGTCTATGCGGATGACGTGAATATGTTAGGAGAAAATACACAAACGATTAGGGAAAACACGGAAATTTTACCTGAAGCAAGTAAAGCGATAGGTTTGGAAGTAAATCCCGAAAAGACAAAGTATATGATTATGTCTCGTGACGAGAATATTGTACGAAATGGAAATATAAAAATTGGAAATTTATCGTTTGAAGAAGTGGAGAAGTTCAAATATCTGGGAGCAACAGTAACAAATATAAATGATACTCGGGAAGAAATTAAACACAGAATAAATATGGGAAATGCCTGTTATTATTCGGTTGAGAAACTTTTATCATCCAGTCTGCTGTCAAAAAATCTGAAAGTTAGAATTTATAAATCAGTTATATTACCGGTTGTTCTTTATGGTTGTGAAACTTGGACTCTCACTTTGAGAGAGGAACATAGGTTAAGGGTGTTTCAGAATAAGGTTCTTAGGAAAATATTTGGGGCTAAGAGGGAAGAAGTTACAGAATGGAGAAAGTTACACAACGCAGAACTGCACGCATTGTATTCTTCACCTGACATAATTAGGAACATTAAATCCAGACGTTTGAGATGGGCAGGACATGTAGCACATATGGGCGAATCCAGAAATGCATATAGAGTGTTAGTTGGGAGGCCGGAGGGAAAAAGACCTTTAGGGAGACCGAGACGTAGATGGGAAGATAATATTAAAATGGATTTGAGGGAGGTGAAATATGATGATAGAGACTGGATTAATCTTGCTCAGGATAGGGACCAGTGGCGGGCTTATGTGAGGGCGGTAATGAACCTCCGGGTTCCTTAAAAGCCAGTAAGTAAGTAAATAAGTAAGTAAGTAAGGTAATTGTCAAATTTGGAAGTATCAGCAAGGCTGACGAAGAACAATATCCTGTAATTACGATCATGTTCTACATCACTTTTTCCACTGTAGCCGCAGTCTGTACTTTCTCCCTGAGAAATCACTTCTACTTTTTGCTACGTTCAAAATTCTAGCATAGTGCAGTAGGCCATCTGAAATTTCCACATTAAGCGAAGAAGTGCTTTCGTCATGGTCCCGAAATGATAATTCCTGTTTGCTTAAATACAAAGCAGCGTCGATGACTGACCGCATAACATGTCTGTTTAAACAAACATTTTCAATATATTGCACTAACAATAGCCTAGCTTTTTTTTCAGGTTATTCCCAATAGTGTTCATATTTTTCTGTAAATTTTTGAACTGCAGCACGCGCTTTAAAAAAATGTTCCTCCGAATTTTCATGTTTTTGTAGAGCACGACTAACATTATTTTAGAAAATCACTGAATCCAGTTTCATTCCACACATGTTTTTTAACTCCAAGTAGTAGGCATGACTAACAAAATAGTATTTCAATGTAGTGATGCTTGCGGTACCATGAAGTTGTAAAATTAAGTTCGTATGATTTACCAGCTTGTGAGTTTAACTTTTTACAGTTTATGTCTAAAATTGGTTGAGTTCTGTCTAGAAACAATAGATATCTCTTATACTGCTCACACCAGCGATTAAACGAGGTTTGAATTAATGTACACACTGTGTCATTGAACGGATTCATTTACACATATACAAAAACTATATGGTAGGTCCTAACACACTTATTAGAAATTAATTAAAAACTGAAATGCACTTAATATCTTCACCTAATAAAGTGATAAGTAAAATAAATTATATTTTAAAAATTAGGCCTATCACAACTGAATAGCTCGACATGGGCATACCGACACAAAACACGACGAAAACAGACTGAGGAAAGGCAAAAATTCATTCAACTTCCACTAAAAAGGCTGTGTTCGGAATATCAAACTTTCTTTCCATTGCTTTCATAGTATTAATTTTTAATAGAATTTTCCTATGAGGAACAGTAAAATAGTGGCCAGAAGAATAAAAAATTAAAGGAATGAAGATATCAGCACAAAAATTAAAAACATAAAACATAATAGGACCTATATGGGAAGAAGAATTGACGAAGCAGAATTTTTAGGAAAGAATTTTCTTCAGGACGGGCCATGTTGCTGGCCAGACAAGTAGTCGTAAATCTCCGTGTCACCCATTATACAAAGCGCACCGGCTGGGCTGAAGGCCAAACACGTGTTCGTCACAGCAACACCCGTTTCTTGAAGAATGTAGAAGTGCGGGGGGAAATGTCGCAGTCGTTGTCATAGCAACCACCCTAACATAGAAGAACAAAATAATATTTTAAATCTGAGAATCATCGCCTCGTCGCTGCCGCTCGAGGAACTGAGACGTGAACAGCGGGAATACTGAAACAGCCTGGCGATGCTTACTTGACATTTATTGATTTATAGCGCTGTAGTTTTTAAATTGGATAATTTAATACATGAAATATAAATCAAGTGGCTCGCAAAATAACAAGTGAAATGTTCTTCACCTTCTTCATTCGAATGGCCGCTACTGCTATACAGTAGAACCTCGCTAGTTCGAACCAATTGGGACAGGGATCTGTTCGGATTATCGAAATTTGGGATTAAGTGAGGGACAGGAATGCAAGCAGGGAAACCACGCCTTATCCATCCCCTCCCCACCCCTCACTGATCATCCTCTGTTCAGTTTCATGGTCGGAAGAAGCTTAGGCTACAGATTATCATAAAATTATAGCAAACAAGAACTTACATTCATTCATTAGTGATAAAATAAGTTGTAGTACTGCATATACCTGTATAACCTGTTTCGTATTTACTTTTAAATATTTACGAAGACTTTCGGTATTTTTTTAGTTTTCCATTGTTCTCTTCTATTCTCTGTTCCATTCCAGCTTGGGCTGATTAGTTGGTTTTGTCCGAGATTTTCCCCAAACGTAAGACGAATGTCAGGTAATCTGTGGGGAATCCTCGAGCTCATTTCGCCAAATACCACCTCGCTATCACCAATTCCATCAGCACTAAATAACCTAGTAGTTGATACGGCGTCGTTAAATAACCAAATAAAACAAGTGTATTATATTATTCCTTGAACTTCATACCGCCACCGGCGTAGCTCAGACAGCTGAGACGCTTTCCAGCCGATTCGGAGTGCGCTCGAGAGTGGGTTCGATTCCCGCTTGGGCTGATTACCTGATTGGGTTTTTACAGAGATTTTTCCCAACCGTAAAGTGAATGTCAGTTAATCTATGGCGAATCCTCTACCTCATTTCGCCGAATATTATCTCGCCATCACCAATTCCATCGACGGTAAATAACCTTGTAGTTGATACAGCGTCGTTAAATAAGCAATTAAAAAACTTTCCGTATCAGATTCTAGAATGCGCGCAAACTTGGATCCGAGAGCGGAACTGTGGACTCATCTTGCCCGCCGACAGAGCAGGCTCGTAGGGACAGGACGTGCACGGGTCCGGGGCTGTGGTGCCTCCCCTCTCTCTGAGGACCGCGTCCGGATAGATCCCCAAATCCTGATGAATGACGTCTGAGTGGATTCCAGATTTGATTTCTACCTATGTTTACCTAACGTCCGAGTTGATTCCCTTTGCTTGTATAGAGTCAGCGAGAGGGTGATGTTTACATAATGTCTGTGTTGATAACTTCTGCCTGTAGACTGTAGAGGATCAGCGAGAGGGTGGTGTTTGCCTGTCGTATGCTGAGGAATTTAGTGCTGCAGTAATCTGTGATCGAATATTTTACGAAATGGAACTATAAAAATTGGAGATTTATCTTTCGAAGAGGTGGAAAAATTCAAATATCTTGGAGCAACAGTAACAAATATAAATGACACTCGTGAGGAAATTAAACGCAGAATAAATATGGAAAATGCGTGTTATTATTCGGTTGAGAAGCTTTTGTCATCTAGTCTTCTGTCAAAAAATCTGAAAGTTAGAATTTATAAAACAGTTATATTACCGGTTGTTCTGTATGGTTGTGAAACTTGGACTCTCACTTTGAGAGAGGAACAGAGATTAAGGGTGTTTGAGATTAAGGTTCTTAGGAAAATATTTGGGGCTAAGAGGGATGAAGTTACAGGAGAATGGAGAAAGTTACACAACGCAGAACTGCACGCATTGTATTCTTCACCTGACATAATTAGGAACATAAATCCAGACGTTTGAGATGGGCAGGACATGTAGCACATATGGGCGAATCCAGAAATGCATATAGAGTGTTAGTTGGGATGCCCAAGGGAAAAAGACCTTTGGGGAAGTCGAGACGCAGGTGGGAAGATAATATTAAAATTGATTTGAGGGAGGTGGGATATGATGGTAGAGACTGGATTAATCTTGCTCAGGATAGGGACCGATGGCGGGCTTATGTGAGGGCGGCAATGAACCTCCGGGTTCCTTAAAAGCCAGTAAGTAAGTAAGTAGTAGTCTGTGATCATGGAAAATAGGCTAAGTAGGGGCGAATGTTGATGAAAAGTCATCCTCTTATTTTTCACACTAGGACGATGTCTATTAATATAGAAATCCTTCCTATGTTAATATCAACGTAAAAAATAATTCCTTATATTGCATTTTTTTATGTTTTTGAACTGATAAGTCAATTTTATTTTATTTTTTTCGCAATTTATTGGTCATTTTTAATACTTTGAAGAACTTTTAGATCATTTGGATTGCATTTTAATTTCCTCTTTACCAATAGGTCTGTTAATTCATTTTCTAAGCAAATAGATCAGTTGTAATTACCTACTGAATAAGTGAATGACAGTGAAGTTTGAGTTTTGTAGTTTGGAATAGACTCTGAAGTCCATCCCTCATTCCACCGAAGGCTTCAGTTCACACGACGGAAGTAATATAAAATGCTTGACAACAGATTAGTTTAAGTCCCTACAGTCTCGGCTGCGCGGAACGAGGAAACCGAGACAAATTGAACGCTGCGCTTGCCGCCATGATGATGAAGAGCAGACGCATAATAGCAGTACATAAATCACACAATTTAACGCTGTGATGATCTAAAATTGACAGATTATGGCCATTTTCGACGTTTAATGTAAAATTAGGACAAAATAAATATATTCAAAGTTTCATTGATGTGGGTCAGAGCATTAAAGGAAAGAAAATACGTACGCAGCAATTGATAGAAAACATGTTCATACATCCATAAATAGCCCTACACAATACACATTATACTGGGTGTTCATTTCAAAGTGTGTCATGACGTCACTGTTGATGAGTCAGCGATTTGAAGCGAGTTTCAGCTTTTGTGTCACAGAAGTTGCCTATTAATCAAGGCGTTCAATCTGTACTTGATAACGTGTACGGTATAACTTGAACGTCGTAGCAACAGATGACGGTCTGTAAGGTGTGCTACCATAACCTCTTTCGAACTGTGCTTTTCGCGGCCAAGTCGTACGCAGGGCATTTGTTATCATCGGTTGCGTACGGCAACATTCCACAACACAAATCAAATGCTCCGTGTCCATGTTGACCGTCGAAATTAATGTCAACAAATACGTAAATAGTCGTCTTAACCCTCTCCCCATATCCCGACAGTAAGAAAAAACTCACCTCAGTACATGTTTCGAAACAGTTCACATTCCTGCCACTACCGGCGTTACCGTACGTATCGGTAAGTATTCTTCTGAATGAACGCCGTACTTGCTAGGCAACTTCTCTGGCACATATGTAATACACCTCTGCGGAAGTGTAGGAAGATTGAATTCTCTAGGCTCATCAACTAGCCACATGACGGCATACAGCGAGCCATGACACGCTTTGAACTGAACACCCAGTAGAATGTATAATTTTACGTTAATCAGCATATTGTTAGGTTTCAGAGAATCAAAAATTATATTAACATACATTACTCTTAGATCACAAGACGTAAATACATGGACCTTGATTACACAAGTTCTTATTATAATCAAAGTCTTAAGTGAAATAAATATGTGATAATCAGTATAGACCTGTCGTTAAGTTTTAGAGAATCGAAAATTATTTTACCGGTACTTTTAGACCACAGGACATAAGTAACCACGCAAAATATAATGCGCAAAGATAGCCAAATTACATTGCATTTATAAGTCATTCTTCAATTAATAAAGGGAATGCTATCAATTATAAAAACTGGTCTACCAGTACATAATACATTGGAAATAATAGGTAACATGAAGACCTAAAAACTAAACATAATCACATTATGCAGAATAAAAAAAACATACTTTTTATGAGTGGATTTCTTTACACACTGTATTGTTATTTTAATAAATACGTATCATTGCTTGCGGACTGATAGTATCTGCATAAGCTGTGTGATAATGTTTTATGTTTATTTGGTTCCACTTATAGATGTGAACAGTGATTTTCTATTACGAAAATAAACAAATCTCAAACAAGAAATGACGGCTTTTAACGGCAGTTCTTCGCATAGCTTGTGCTAATACAGTTTCTCCAAATCTTGAGAAATTGAGTAATATGAATTAATGTGCAACAGACATGTTTTGTTTTGTGTTTAAGGAAGTGTTTCATTACTTTGTGTTCTTATTCAGTTTGGTAGAATAACATTTTCTTTTGAAACATACAGTACGTACGCAACTTGAATAAACCGGTTTTCGTGCACTCTATAAGCACACTTCTCTCGTAGTAGGGCCTGCACCGTGCAAGCACAGTCTAGTATATACAGTCGCGAAGCTCAATACGTAGTAAATATGCAAACATTACATAGTTGCTCACCACTAGGATCGCTAATATCGCCTCATTACAGGCAATGCAAAATAGTGCCGTCACAGTCTATTGTTTCTAGCACCTCAAAACTCAAGCTTCGTGACTGTATATAGTAGACTGTGGTGCAAGCACAGAGTGCATAATTCTGCCCAACCCTGCTCTGTATCTCCTACATAAATACACCTTCAGTAATAGTAACTCCACACTAGATGGCATCAACAACGATGTTAATTCCGAGCATTGAAACAGAGTTTAAGCAGACGTTCCCTCAACACGACACAGTTAACCAGCGTTGAGTGAAATCAACAGTAAACAGAGAGCAGTGAACCGTCAGTGCAGTGTACCTACTTCAATGTTACGAACGATATCCGTATAGGTTAATGTTAATAGTGGTTTATTACTACAAAACATCACATCGACAATTCAAAAGTACGAATGAAGACGTGAATTAGATTCAAGGTGAGCACTAAAATTACATATTACCTAGCACTAAAACTACATATTATCTGGCACTAAAATTACATATTATCTATAGGCCTATATATTTGTGTGTCAATGCTTCCACATACCTGCAAAGACGATATTCATTGCATTTACGATACAGCCGGGGGCTTGTAGCCTCCGCTGCCCCCAAGATACCTTCGCCATAACCCTTCTATACAGACCGTCAAAAACCAACATAATGCATAACAGACATAGATAAAATTGTCAGAGTTAACAATAATGCCGTCCACACCTGTGGAGTAACGGTCAGCGCGTCTGGCCGCGAAACCAGGTGGCCCGGGTTCGAATCCCGGTCGGGGCAAGTTACCTGGTTGAGATTTTTCCGAGGTTTTCCCTCAACCCAATACGAGGAAATGCTGGGTAACTTTCGATGCTGGACCCCGGACTCATTTCACCGGCATTATCACCTTCATTTCATTCAGACGCTAAATAACCTGAGATGTTGATACAGCGTCGTAAAATAACCCAGTAATAAAAAAAAACTAATGCCTACGACATTTGAGAGTAGTTGAAAAGTGGCACATGTGAACACTGGCGTCTTCTACGCAATTACCGCTCCGGTATTGTGCACTTAAGCCTACTTTGATCTAAAGGTACCAGTATTTTATTTTCGGACTTCGTACAAAATTACTGGGAAAGTATCACACTTCAAGCAAAATGACATCATTACAATAAACTGCATTATAGTCCTTTTTAGTAGTAAAACTTAAAATTTAGTACGGGATATAAACTCCTAGTCATAAGAAATCTCACGACAATATTATGAGGAAGTATTTTAAAAAGATAATCATGAAAGCAAGTTTTGCTGCTGTTCGATATTAACCTTTCGCTGTCAAAATGTAGGCTACGTCGAGCAATGTTATACAAAAACAACAATTATGATTTTAAAACTTTCCGCGTATCTGCATTACATTCGTCAAGTCTTCACTTTAGCCAGAGTTCTACTCCTTGCTTTGCGATTTTGTTAGTCTATGTCAATCGAGCCTGTGTGTAATGTGTCATGTATATATACACTGCACGCGAACATTAATATGGTTGTTTCATAATATCGCGCTACCCAGTATTATCTCATAGGCTATTTCCACGTAAACAGTGAAGAGAAGAATTAGAATGTTTGGTTCTAAACCTCGGACGCAATATCTATACAGAGTGTAAGGGGTATAAGTTCTGTCCTTTTCACAGTCGTTGTGGACAGTTTACAGCAGTGGTCGTCAGCACTCGCTGAAATGTGCAAAGGGTAAGCGGTGCCGTCCCGTGTGCACCGTCGTGCAGCAGGAAGCGGTAGAGAGCATACCCGCTAGCAGCTACGAGTGCACCATGGTGCACTGTGTTTTCCGCGGGTAAGACATTCTAGTTCCAGGGTGCTCTGCGCTGAGGACCGCTGGTTTACAGGATCAAAAAATGTCCATACAACATAGGGTCAAAACTTGATATTTTTCCCAGAAAAAAATATTTCTTTTTTATTTTATTTGCATTATACTGCTTACATCTTTAGTAAAATTACGAAGACAAATAGGCTACATCAGTAGGTAGGCCTATATCTAGCAAAGAGTTAATATTAGTTTAAATAAATATTTGTCTGTTCCATTAAGTTTTCGTGAAATTAAATAAAAATGCATGCTTAAATTTGTTAATATTCTGGCGTGAGAGGCGTGGCAACGAGTTCAGCAGGCAGTACTCTGCACAGACGTAAGTACGAGTCAGCTGAGTTCAAGCTCTACTGCCGAGCGGATGGCAGTTCGGTACAGGATATTCCATAAACAATTTACAATGTCATTCACAGTTCAGGAATATCATATGTTATTAATTTATGGAGAAAGTCATCGTAATTCAAGTAAGGCAAGAAGATGTACCGTCAACGTTTTCCTCAAAGAAGGTTACCTAATCGGCGAACTTTTGTCGCAGTTTCTCAACGATTTTTCGAAACTAGGAGTTGCTTACCCCATTTCCAAAGTCACACAACCAGGAATTTGTTTAAAAATGATACTGATTTACGGAAGCGGGAGAGATTAAAATGTTGCATTAGAAAAAATGTTTTGTGATTTTGTCCAGAAAATCATTATTGTTTATTTTTAGACGTACAATAAAAAAAAGGAGCAATATTGTTACACAAAATGTAAATTTACCATAATGTTCTATTAATGACATTGAAAGTTTGTATTTGCTGCTCGTTTTATGTAAACAACAGTATTGTCACGGTCGCTCCTGCATTAGAACAGAGCATCAGTTGGACCCCCTCCACCCCGCTTCAGCTGTACTGTGTACTTCTAAACCACCTTCCACCCGCTAGAGCTGTACTGTGTACTTCTAAACTCCCTCCTCCCCATTCAACAACGTTGTAAAACGTCTATTATTGCAAACTTTAATAATTATTAGTTAAATATTGAAATTAGAAAAAAAAAATTGTAAGGACATCTTTTCTTCCTTATAACATGAATAATCATCAGTTAAAATAATGACACACTCTGTGTTTACCGTATGAAAGCTAACATTATTATGGTTAGATTTCATCACACCGCGCTACCCAATATTATCTCATATTTCCACTTAAACAGTGAAGAGAATAGTGCAACCTACAACGTAAGATGTTACGAATTGCTAACAAACTACGAAAACATTTGTAGAATATATCACCTAATAAGACACATTAAACTTCTACATATCTATCGTTAATAATGGAAAATTGCAATACATTGGAATACTCATCTTATTTTCGTATAAATACAGAAATAAAAATTTAAACGAAAGTTAATAAATGATACAAAGAATTATATTATTAAAAAAATACTCGTCGCTTTTCTGAAACCACTAGCAATGTATTACATGTGGAAGAATTAGAATGCTTGGTTCTAAAATTCGGACGCAGTATCTGTCTATAAACGCAATACTGAAATTGCAACGTAATTATTTATGATATTCATGAATAAAACTACACATCACTATATCCTAATGACACAACATTTTTATGCTGTATTTTAACACTCAATATAATTTTTATCTATAAGCATAATGATCAAGACATTGCATTATTACTTTTTAAGATCCGGAATCTTCGTTCCTTCCATTTTCAAATATTAATACACATAGAACAGTCTGTGTTATCTAGCACATAATAAATCGATATCCCTTATGGCGACACACGCATCACAGATTGCTACTGGATAATTTTACTTACAAAATTAACAGAATTCAAATGTTTACAAACACATTTATTCTAAGAATAATGAAACACTCCGCGCACCACACCGAACACGCTGCAGATGTGAGGAGAATGCCGATATAATTGCTGACATACGAAACTCCCTTCCTGCCTTTTAGTTTTTATGGGAAAAGTTGACCTTGCAGCGTCACAACTTGGATTCGTCTTATTTCGCTGTCTGTGGTGCAACCAGCGAATAGGGATTATAAAGAATGGACTCTTCGAGTCGGTACCTTTGATGTAGCCGGACCGATTTCAATGACCTTCAAGCCAGCTAGAGCGTCAGATTCTGCTTTCTCCCTAGAGTTGGCGCTGACATCACACCAGCTAGCAGTCGACACAGCGGAAATATGATACATATAATTAATACATCTAGGTACATTATGTACTCAAAATAAATTGGAGCCATAAAATAATAAATCCTTCATTAACTGTAATGTCTAGACTCTAGAGTTCCTTTATAATGACAGTTCAGACGTTGACCCCCAAGAACAATTAAAATATGTAATGATTTGATAGCGCTGAAAATGGAAAAACAAAGTCTTACGGGAAGTAAAACCATATACCTATATTATATTATATACAAATATTAAACGAATTCGATACTTAATTTTATAATGCATTGTATTATTTTATAATATAATTTGTGATATCTGAAATATAAAATATTATTATTACAACTAGTTTGTCACTGAGAAATAAGGAAAAGCTGTTAACTTGAATTTATTTGAATCAAAGCGTTACTGGATTATGCAATAAGGTAGGCGATGTTTGGATCCTGTGCATTAATTCTATTCTCAATTGTTATCTTAGCGTATGCTCGATTACACTACCTCTAGCGCTTGAAAGTGGAACTAGCCGCTGGAGCACAGAGAAACAAAACACAGGAAAATTCGCTCAGTGTCCATTCTTTATAATCCCTATTCGCTGGTGCAACTTCTAAACTACTGGGATAGCGATAACTGCCAGACATTTAGTCTTCATCTCAAGACGATAACTTGTTAAGTTGCATTATATTTCTATTTTCATAAATAAAGTTCTCTCTGTCATCGTACACAGAAGTAATTTGTTCGTTAATGCAGATTTAGTCAAATTAACAAATATGATTATAAAGAGGTATATCACAATAACGTAGCCTAATGTATTTATTTGCATAGCTTACGGAAATTGTATTGAAGTAAAAGACATATCGGCTGTTCATCCCTGGTAGTTACTGTTATTTTACTTCGGTTTCCTTGAAAATTTATTAACATCAATAGTGATACTTTACTTGCTATTTGGGAAAAGGAAATTGTACCAGAACAATGGAAGGGGTCCATAATTGTAGGTACCTATCTTTAAGAAGGGGGACAATATCACTTTTGTTGTCGTCATAGGCCTACACAATTTTGTCGAATATCCTTTTGTGGAGGTTAATTCCATATGTAGATGAAATTTATCGGGGATCATCAGTTTGGTTTTAGGCGTAATAGATCAACTATTGACCAAATATTTGTATTCGACAGATATTGTAGAAAAAATGGGAGTAAGTTAGCCTATAAAATTACAGTACATCAGTTAGGCCTATTTATAATTTGAAAATTCCATAAGAATCGATTAAGAGAGAAGTTTTATATAATATTCTTATTGAATTTGGTATTCCCATGAAACTAGTTCGATTAATTAAAATGTGTCTCAGTGAAACGTACAGCAGAGTCCTTATAGGTCAATTTCTGTCAGATGTGTTTCTAATTCACTGTGGACTAAAGCAAGGAGACGCACTATCACCTTTACTTTTTAACTTCGCTCTAGGGCAGCGGTCATCAGCACAGAGCACCCTGGGACTAGCGTCTGTTACCCGCGGAGAATACACTGGACTATGGTGCGTTCGTAGTCGCTAGCGGGTATGCTCTCTATCTCTTTCTGCTGCACGACGGGGCACACGGGACGGCTCCGCTTAATATATAAATAGGCCTAAATAAATAAATAACCTAAATAAGTTAAACGCTACTGAGAAAGTCATGTCCGTACAGAATACTGACGTCGGCACATTCGGCGGAATAGAAATTTTCATGTCTCTCCTAGCAGGTAGAAGTGTAAGTTCAAATCACAATCATTTATGCTTGATATTAGATCTAATTACATAGGCTGTACACAATAATTGGGGACTCAATACGGTAAACGATTAAAGTGTCTCAAACAAAATGTGTGGGAATCTTGCCAAACAGTATTTTTCCATAATTCTGGCACTTTCATCGTTCACCATTTCCACATATTTTATTAAGGCACTTTCACCGTTCACCATTTCTACATATTTTATTAAGAAACATATTTTATTGCACTGAAATAATAGCCTATAACTTATAGGCCTACTGTATATTGGTAGAATTAGGCTAATGAATAGGCTAATTGTTATGAAAAAATAATGAGCATTAGGGATAAATGAATTAGGGCCTACATACTAAGATTTATTCTACAAAATTTTGTTATTTTACTTTTCGAAATCTTTATTTTACCTTATTAGGCCTACAAATTTGTATTTTGTATTAGACTTAAAAATTCTGTAGGCTATTAGGCTACATTAAAAAAATAACAGATATCCCTCAAAACCAAACACTACAATTTGGATAAGGATGTAAGAAAAGCTGGATTTCTTAAACATCAATCACACAATAAAATAAGAACAAGCCGGCCGCCCTTTCCACTTCAAACGGCATCACGCCTAGCAGAGGCACTTCCAGCGTTCCCCAGTGTCACTCGACTGAGATAGGCCTTTTCATCATTAGGGAAATCTTACGACAAAAATTATGACTAAACCGGATGGATCTGGCACATTCCACGTTTATCAGGTTACAAAGCACGGCACATAGGTAAGCCTACTATCGTTTGATGCAAAGAAACAGAAATTGACATTGTGACACTTTCATCGTTTACCATATTCAGTCCTCAATTACTCGACGATCAAGCCTATCTCGTTGTTATGTGGAAATACATAGGCCAGTGATGTCGAAGCAAGCGCATTTTTCTGACCTTGACGTCTTGCGCGGGCAGCAAGCGCTAAGTATGGAAAGAGGAGAATTTTTCTCCGTTCCATTACTCTTTCATCGTATGATGACGCAGAATATCTGCATGGAAATATCATATGTACTTCGGTACATTAAAATAATATATATATATATATATATATATATATATATATGACATGCGTAAATCACTTCGTAATTTAAGACGGCGCTTATTCCGTCGGATTCCGGCCAACTAGTCACTCATAACGAGTGCACCTCAGCACATGTGTGGACTTCAGTCCTACGTTCATAGACATCTATGACGTAGTGCAGAGGGCGGCCACTAGAGGGAACCCAAGAGTTGGAACTTAATCTGAGACGATTCTGTCCGACGCCGGGGTGGTATCCGGTGTGGCTTAGTGGATAAAGCATCAGCACGTAGAGCTGAAAACTCGGGTTCAAATCCCGGCGCCGGAGAGAATTTTTCTCCGTTCCATTACTCTTTCATCGTATGATGACGCAGAATATCTGCATGGAAATATCATATGTACTTCGGTACATTAAAATAATATATAGAATGGAGAAAGTTACACAACACAGAACTGGATGCATTGTATTCTTCACCTGACATAATAAGGAACATTAAATCCAGACGTTTGAGATGGGCAGGGCATGTAGCACGTATGGGTGAATACAGAAGTGCATATAGAGTGTTAGTTGGGAGGTCGGAGTGAAAAAGACCTTCGGGGAGGCCGAGACGTAGATGGGAGGATAATATTAAAATGGATTTGAGGGGGTGGGATATGATGGTAGAGACTGGATTAATCTTGCTCAGGATAGGGACCAGTGGCGGGCTTATGTGAGGGCGGCAATGATCCTCCGGGTTGCTTAAAAGCCAGTAAATAAGTATCATTATTATTATTATTATTATTATTATTATTATTATTATTATTATTATTATTATTTAATATTGTCTGTTTGTAATTTTCTTTATAATTTTGCTCAATAATACGATATATCAAAATGATATCTGTGTTGGATTGTGGTTCTTTTCTTTGATGTGAAATAAATTTTGATCCATATAAACATGGAAAAACTTTTCTTCTCACTCAAGAGTCACTAGAATTGTCAGGAGGATCCTAAGGACAATGAAAAAAGAAAATTTGAAATGTAGTAACAAACCTATTGCAAGCGAGATACTCAAGTATTTTCATATGGACTTTAATTTCTGCTGGAAGAATTGTCTTCAGTACCTCATTCCACAAGCTGTAATAATTTAAATTAACAACTTTATGATATTCACTTATTCTTTTAAATAAATTATGGTTTATTTAACGACGCTCGCAACTGCAGAGGTTATATCAGCGTCGCTGGTGTGCTGGATTTTGAATCGCAGGAGTTCTTTTACATGCCAGTAAATCTAATGACGTGAGCCTGTCGCATTTAAACACTTAAATGCCATCGACCTCGGTCGGGATAGAACCCGCAACCTCGAGCATAGAAGGCCAGCGCTATATCAACTATACTACCGAGGGCGACTTCACTTATTCTTGTTTCTGTTCTATCCTCACATCTGTCATTGCCATTTCCAGATCTGCTACGCATTTTCCTATAGTATCCATAGATTGGGTTGGCCTGGGTAGCATAGCTGGTATAGCGCTGGCCTTCTGTGCTCGAAGTTGCGAGTTCGATCCCGGCCCAGGTCGATGGCATTTAAATGTGTTTAAGTGCGACAGGCTCATGTTAGTAGATTTACTGGCATGTAAAAACTCCTGCAGGACAAAATCCCGGCACATCGGCGACACTGATATAACCTCTGCAGTTGTGAGCGTCGTTAAATAAACCATAATTTAATTTTTCATAGGTTGGTCCTGAAAATAAAAATCATTGTGCTTAGGTACGAGGGCTCCATAGGCGTGGAGCCCAATTCAGATAAATTGGTCCAAATTGCTTAAAGTCGGCCCAGGTCATTTTATCTTCTAGTTACTTACTTTATATTAGTTACTTTATACACTGTACGTGAACAATACTGATATATCATAATATTTAAACTACAAGAATTTTCTTCACGTACCATGCATTATATTGTCCCATAATTGCATTTTGCACTGAAACAAGACTGGCGGACAGGCGGTTTTTCACCTTTCAATCTACCTGCAGTGCCTGCTGTCGTGATTTGATGTAAAGAAATCGCCTATCGCAATTCGCGGAATACCTTCCCTTAGATAAACTTATTTTTTATTCTGCTAAACCTACCCTTTTATCCGACTTACAGACCACTGCCGGTAGGTTCACAAATTCGGACCTTCCTGAAAACGGTATCGGCGTGACGCAGGGCCACCACTGCAGAGATATCGCAGAACAATCACAAGACAACGGATAAACACCCAGTCCTGTGTTGGGAAGCACATGAGCTATACCTATAGTCACAACGGCAGACACTTAGTGATAATATGCGAAATGAAAGGTTTGCATTATTTAAGCATCGATTTGAACGAATAAATAGAATGAAACGTTCATAGTTATAGCCTTGAAAGGTAAATTAAATAGCTAATAAAGATACTATTTATTATATGATTGGTCTATAATTTGATATTTAGAAGTTGCGAACAGGTTAAATGGTGCACGCTACAGCTGATTCTCCTCTCTCCCATGCTATGATTTGACGCTCGTAACAATCGTGGCTGTGGTAGCCACATATGTTTCATTAATTGCTTCCGCATTGTATCTACGAAACAATTTTCTTTTTAAACTTATAAAACTAACGTAACAAATGAATACCCAGCTATTACATTTTAATTTAAAGTTTGTATTTACTGGGTTAATCTATTAATGATTTGCTTACGTTTCAATTCCTAAAATATTAACTGTAGGCTATTGCGTATGTTTTTACTTACAAAAAAGCAGAACGCAGAACGAGTATAAAGTTGCACCTCATTGGATGATGGAATGCAGAAGAAGTAGTACAACGATATGGCCAACTTAATATATTTGAAAACAACTCAGACCATTAGTAAATTATCAAGTTTTCTTGGATGTTTCTTAAAGGAATAGGAACATACATAAATGGAATTAACTGTGCTAATTATACTAATTTGCTTCATATGAATTTTCTTAGTGCAGCGCAGTGCCATTTTATTATTTTATTAGAAGCATGACGTTATTGGTACTTCTGAATGATGTCATACCGAAGGAGGGAGAATCGTGGATGTGCAGTTCGTGATTGTGACAGTGAAATGTTGTGCGTGTGGTTTAATTTTTGTGTTGGATAATGGAGGATATGAATAAATGTACGGCCTGAGAATGTCTTCGTGAGTTGAAAGGTTAGTTACACATTTTATTGTACTCTATATTTGATATTTTCTGAAGATGAGTGTTTCTTAAAATCTCACGAAAACTGTGATACGGTAGAATGGTGAAGTTAGTTCAGTATCATGTATTGCATTACTTTGCTGCACAATGTAGCGTTTAAAAAATTTCGTTAGCCAGTTTTGCGTTTGTGTAAGAAATGATAATAGTATTATGAAATACGAGTTAATTGGTCAGTTTATTGTTCCAATGTGGCTTCCTCAGGTAGCTTGTGATGGAATATCCTTTGATCACGAAAATAGGGGGGCCATAATAAAATTAGGCCTGTATTTTGTACCAGTTTTCATCTTGATATATTTTTAAAAGATACACATTAATTCAAACGAGTTTATTATAATTTTTGTGGTTTTGGCCTACTACTCGTGTATATATTATGTAGTTAACATTCTATTTGTAAAATATAATGCAATTGTTATACGAGATGCGCTCGTTTCACCTTAACATCTTAGTGAGCCACCGATGTAGCTCAGTCGGTTAAGGCGCTTGCCTGCCGGTCTGAAGTTGCGTTCGGGCGCGGGTTCGATCCCCGCTTGGGCTGATTACCTGGTTTGGTTTTTTCCGAGGTTTTCTCCAACCGTAATGTGAATGCAAGGTAATCTATGGCGAATCTTCGGCCTCGTCTCGCCAAATTATCATCTCGCTATCACGAATCTCAACGACGCTAAATAACCTAGTAGTTGATACAGCGTCGTTAAATAACCAACTAAAATAAAAAAAGTCTTAATGAAGTAAAGTGACGTCAAAAATATTTTCCTTTCATTTGTAACTACATAATATGTCCTAATTGTACCTATATGCACTGTAAAATATTACCATGGCAACTAAAACATGTTTAAGCAAAGCCTGCATGGTATAATCATAGTCTAGTGTATACAGTCACGAAACTTGAGTTGTTAGGGTGCTAGGAACAATAGACTGTGCCGGTACTATTTCGCATTGTCTGTAATGAGACGATATTAGCGACCCTAGTGGTTAGCAACTATCTATGGATGCATATTTACTACGTATTGAGCTTCGTGACTATTCCAACGAACAAGGTAGGCCTACAATAAAAATGTAAGGAAAATGTTTTTGATACCGCTGTATTTCGTTCAACCGTACTAAGCGTCATTTCTCGAAATGCAAGGTTTATTTCATTTCGAATTGTTTCATTCATTTAGTGTTCTGCCCAAGGGCAGGTCTTTTACTGCAAACCCAGCTTTCTCCAATCTTTCCTATTTTCTGTCTTCCTCTTTCTGTCCTCATATGATCCATATATCTTAATGTCGTATATTATTTGATATCTCCTTCTGCCTCGAACTCTTCCGCTGTTCACCATTTCTTCCAGTGCATCCTTCAGTAGGCAGTTTCTTCTCAGCCAGTGACCAACCAATTCCTTTTCCTCTTTCTGATGGGTTTCAGCATCATTCTTTCTTCACCCACTCTTTCCAACACAGATTAAAGTCCTAGTACACCCCAAGTATTTGAAGCTGTCCATTTGCTCTACTGACTGTCTCATTTAGAATTTGCAAGTTCTTTATTTTTCTTCCTACTACCATGGTCTTCGTCGTATTTGCATTTATCTTCATCCCACACTACTCACAGCTGTCATTTAGCTATTGGACTGTTTATCTTTTATTTTATTGGGTTATTTTACGACGCTGTATCAACATCAAAGTTATTTAGAGTCTGAACTTATACTCCTTATGAAAAATATTTACTTAGATTTAGTGCTCAAGTGTTTGTTACGAGATAGTTACCGTTAATAAAGCTTTATTAAGGCCACCATATGTCCGTAGAAAAGTAGGGTTGCTTTCGAGCCTCAGTGTCCGGCGTTCATAAAACCTTTGACGGTACAGTCATGTTTTTCGACGCTGTAAACCTGAAGTTTTTCAGAATAGAAACCAGGTTTTCGTACATACAGTCTATTCTATACAGAACTAGAAAGTATTGACAGTTAAACGGCTTCAAGGTGTCTCCCTGGCAACCGCTGAAACCAGCCACCCAGAGTCCATGCTTGCATGTCGCTACTTTTTCACGTTAGCACGTGGTAGCCAGCTGTTTTGTTCGGAAGAATCGAATCACCGTTACTGTTTTACAGCAAGTATTGATGTTCTGTAATGGCTATTCTTTTCGTAGTTATTTTGTGTTGATGGAGGTAGAATTATTTTGAGCGTAGTTTTAAATTTAATTTAGCTGTGTGAGTATTTCTAACGCGATTTATAGCGTTCGTGTATTTATAAAATTTCGCAAGACGGCAAGTTCTTACTCCCTCAGTTAACGGAAGTTTCACAGAACAAACTTTTACTTCATTATAATAATGATCCGAGGCACCACAGCCCATTGAGAACCACGACCGACCAGCCGGCTGCTGGCCTCACGTCCACATGCCGAAGCAGAGGTGGACGATCATCCAACCAGAATAGAGTTATCGTGTAGTTAATACGATGATCCCCCGGCCGTTATAGCTGGCATTCGTAATTACTTAATTCTATTTGGGAAAATAAATATTACCTGCGTGAAATTTTAAAATCAGTCTCCTTATTTTGAATTGCTTAATTTTATTTGGCGATGTGATCGTGAAGGGATTAATTTTATTATCTACCTTGTAGCATCACTATCAACTTTCGCTATATTTACGTCATCAGGATAAACTGAAGTAGGCCTGATTCCGCGTCATTATTAGGCCTACTGATACTAGGCTAATATCTGAAAGCCATCGGCGTAAGTCGGTCGCTTAAGGCGATTGCCTGCCGATGCGGAGTTGCGCTCGGGCGCGGGTTCGATTCCCGCTTGGTCTGATTACCTGGTTGCGTTTTTTCCGAGGTTTTCCCCAACCCTTAGGCAAATGTTGTATAACCTATGGCGAACCCTCGGCCTCATCTCGCCAAATATTATTTCGCTATCGCCAATCCCATCGACGCTAAATAATCTCGTTGTTGATACAGCGTCGTTAAATAACGAAGTGAAAAAATTATCTGAAACTCTTAGTTCGGGTAAACCACACACCCCACTATTTTTCTGTACTGTTTACTACACTGTAACATTCTGATTTATGTAGGCCTAACACTTCTGTAAATTACGAGACATTATTAGCTGATCAGAGATTGTCCGTGCATCTCTCCTTGGTAACTGCAAATTTATTAGCAGGAATTCTTGATTACGGTTTATATCATAGGCAAAGGCTATATTGGCTACACACTATGTATCATATTAGCATTTACTCATACTATATTATTATTATTATTATTATTATTATTATTATTATTATTATTATTATTATTATTATACTCAGATTCCGTATGATACAAATTATTACGAGATTGTCAGTTGATCAGTTCCGCCCAGTGAACTCTATGTGTATACTAAACAGGAGGCACTACTCAATGCTTTAAAAGCGTGACGCGAATTCTTCTAACAGAGTTTTTTCCTTGTCTCTTTTGCTATAAATGTTACGTTATACAATATCAGTTTATTGTAATCTTCAAAATTATTTGCGGAACTCCAAACTGTTAATGTTTTCTATATAATGTCAATGGAAGTTACCAAGTTGTCAGCCTTGGAGTAAATGAAATCACAAAAATATTAAATAGGTCTACCGGTAGACCTACGAAGAAAAATAACATGGTTTCTAATGAAATAGTGTCTACGAAACCTAGCGACGTCGAATTTGACTCCCAGCAAACTTTAAATGAACTGGATGTCATTTTCGTATTCTTTTTAGTACCGTACTATGTTGTCCTCGGGGAAAGACCTGGCATAGAGTTTATACGAGATTCTTTATGTAAAAATACTGTATATAGAAAAGATAATAGCGTACGCAGGAATTCTTTTAAAGGGCAAGGGTTTATATATTGTTCTTACTCTGACACATATCAAGTGAAATGTACTGCCTGATAATAGATAGGCTGTAGGCCTACTGTACATATAAGATAGAACTCAATCAGAGGTGTATAAACTATAGGAGGGTTAACAATGTAATTTTTTTGTTTACAGTTATTCACATTGCCATTTTAATGCCATTGATACTAATTTGAGGACAAGTAAGATTTCAGGGTCAATTAATTTTGGCCAAAATAGCGCAGAGGTAGTTCCATTCGTACTCCGCTAATACAACTCTATTGTTTTACAGCTGCTTCTTCAGGCTTACCAACATAACTAAGCGTGACATTACGAAAGTTCCACGCTAGTGTACACTGGATTTTTTAAAGTTATGTTTTGTTAGATTACTAGCTTTGAATAGATTACATTAGGTTTGGTTAGTTTAGATATTTCTGTATTATTGCGTTACCACGTTAAGGTACAAGGTAATTTACATTCTTGGTTTCTAGTCGAGTCATACATATTATAAAAAAAAGAGAGAAAATCTTCCGACTCCAATTTCACACCGAAAATGAGGGTCTAAATTTGCTGTGAAAGTGGTGGCTGGCGGAGAGGTGCGGGAATTTGATACAGGTTAGGTTAGGTCAGCTTTTCATATGCTTTGAATTTACGAATCTGTGACAGGCCAGGTTAGTTTAGACCAGCGGTCGTCAGCACAGAGCACCCTGGAGCTAGCGTCTCTTACCCGCGGAGAACACACTGCACCATGGTGCACTCGTAGCTGCTAGCGGATATGCTCTCTACCTCTTCCTGCTGCACGACGGTGCACACGGGACGACTCCGCTTACCCTTTACACATTTCAGCGAGTGCTGACGACCACTGGTTTAGACTTTTGCTATGACTTACATGTTGAATGACTCGTAACTCCGAAAATCAAAATTTTAAAAGAGAAGCAAAAAACTATCTATATGCCCAGGTGTTTAGGTATTCTTAACGAAACACTGGAATGTTGCAATAAAATCAGTCTTCTTAATGATGAGGTATCTGATTTTATATTGCTGTTTCATTTGGAGCCTGATTGCCGTACCTCTACCAGGTTAAATAAATAAATACTAAATACACATACTCACCTTCATTATGACGCACTTCTCATTTGAAACGTAATTTACTACACTCTCGAACAATTCTGTTTTTCTCCTAACAAGTATCGCTATAAAAGGCATATATATCCAACTATATTTCCACAAAAAAATCCTTTACAAAATCCTCGTCTTTCACTTCAAAAATCACCAGAAGTACCTGTGCTGATTTCTCCTTAATTCTTATTGGCAATAATCTATCTGAAAATTGTCATTAGCCGTTACGTTATGTCCCCCGCCAGGAAATTAAAAAAAAAAGCTTTTTTGTTACGTATACATACTGTTGATCCAAATTAGGATTGAAACATGAAGTGTAGGCCTATTATTTAAAGGTATACTGTTATAGACACAGCCGTCTCTCTCCTTGTATAATACACGTCAAATATTATGTACACATTAAAGAAAATATATGCCTACCTACACGTCTCAAGTGAGTTATAAGTGATTTAATATCATGTTTTCAAATAAAATTTTTGTTTGAGAGAAATATTTTCTAAAATTTAAGAGACAAAGTAAACATGGAATAATGCTTTATATTTATTAGGATAAATTACGTAGCCCTACAGCCACTGCGTCTTGTTATTGAACACAGGTGATCCTTAAAATCTTTGATACAGATAGGTAGATATCTTTGTCTGGTCATTACACTGATATTGTAGAATAGCATCTCTGTGAAACAGGAAAGGCACGACAGCCACTCTTACAGAAAGTTTTTACCCACTGTTATCAGATGTATAATAATAAGTTACAAATAAATTTTCTTAGGAATGAATTTGTCAGTGTTTCTATCTTCGACATTATTGTAACTTACTTACAAATGGCTTTAAGGAACCCGCAGGTTCATTGTTGCCCTCACATAAGTCCGTTATCGGTCCCTATCCTGTGCAAGATTAATTCAATCTCTATCATCATATCCTCCTCCCTCAACTCCATTTTAATATTATCCTCCCATCTACGTCTCGAAGTCGACCTGGTTGGCAAGTTGGTATAGCGCTGGCCTTCTATGCCCAAGGTTGCGGGTTCGATCCCGGGCCAGGTCGATTGCATTTAAGTGTGCTTAAATGCGACAGGCTCATGTCAGTAGATTTACTGGCATGTAAAAGAACTCCTGCGGGACAAAATTCCGGCACATCCGGCGACGCTGATACAACCTCTGCAGTTGCGAGCGTCGTTAAATAAAACATAACATTTCTACGTCTCGGCCTCCCAAAAGGTATTTTTCCCTCAGGCCTCTCCAGTAACACTCTATATGCATTTCTGGATTCGTCTATATGTGCTACATGCCCAGCCCATCTTAGATATCTGAATTTAATGTTCCTAATTATGTCAGGAGAAAAATACAATGCGTGCAGTTCTGTGTTGTGTAACTTTCTCCATTCCCATATAACTTCATCCCTCTTAGCCCCAAATATATTCCTAAGAACCATATTCTCAAACACCCTTAATCTATGTTCGTCTCTCAAAGAGAGTCCTAGTTTCATAACCATACAGAACAACCGGTAATACAACTGTTTCGTAAATTTTAACTTTCAGATTTTTCGACAGCAGACTAGATGACAAAATCTTCTCAACCGAATAATAACAGGCATTTCCCATATTTATTCTGCGTTTAATTTCCTCCTTAGTGTCATTTATAATTTTTAATGTTGCTCCAAGATATTCGAATTTTTCCATCTCTTCAAAGAATAAATCTCCAATTAATATGTTTCCATTTCATACAATATTCTGGTCACGAGACATAATCATATACTTTGTCTTTTCGGGATTTACATCCAAACCTATTGCTTTACTTGCTTCAAGTAACATTTCCGTATTTTCCCTCATCGTTTGTGGATTTCCTCCTAACATATTCACGTCATCCGCATAGACAAGCAGCTGATGTAATCCGTTCAATTCCAAACCCTGTCTGTTATCCTGAACTTTCCTAATGGCATATTCTAAAGCGAAGTTAAAAAGTAAAAGTGATAGTGCATCTCCCTGCTTTAGCCCACAGTGAATTGGAAAAGTATCCGACAGAAGCTGTCCTATACGAACTCTGCTGTAAGTTTCACTGAGACACATTTTAATTCATCGAACTAGATTCTTGGGAATTAATGTTCCTAATTATGACGGGTGAAGAATACAATGCGTGGAGTCCTGCGTTGTGTAACTTTCTCCATTCTCCTGTAACTTCATCCCACATAGTCCTCTGGGTAGAAACAAACAGCAAGAATAAAAACATTCGAGATTTATATAAGGGTATAAAGGAATTTAAGAACGGATATCAGGCAAGAGTAAACGTTGTCAAGGATGAGAATGGTACCTTGTCCGACTAGCTTGTTTAAATCCAAATTAAAATTTTCCAAAATCCGGATAATGATTTCTGAGATCGATTTTGAATCTCGATTTTTGAACGGCACACAGGCTAAGAATTCCTCACAAATTATCAGTTTCTTCTTTTCTTGATCACATTCACAGCGCAAGTAGCGAATACCGATACACAATTGCTCTGTACAGCTGATATCAGCGGTCTCATAAACGAATACGGAGAAAAAAGATTAATGTTTTACCTCTTCAATTATTTTTAGTGCATCAGCACAAGTTTCAATTAATTCATTTTGGATCTGATGTGATATGTGCAAACAGTTTTTGCTCCCGATTCCAAATCTTCCTTTAAAATTTTGTCTCCGAATTCCATTCTAAAATGCAACAGATCAGTAAAAACAAAGCCCTCATCCCTTTTCCCACGAAGTGGAAGATCATGTTTCCAGCAAAACAAAATTGTTGATATGATAGAACGAAGTTTCACCCTGTTCTCTTCAACTTCCTTGTGATATGCAGACTGCAAATCTTCCTGAACACTGACTTGTTTCCTGTCCATATATAACATTCTGAAAACTTCTTGAATTCGCAGTCGCATCACGAAGCCACTGGCTTGCCGCATGAGCGTGTGCAAGGGAAGATAACAAATAACACTGATAAACAAGTGGTAGAGATCTGAAGTGATGTTTACTGTTTCAAATGTAGTTTTTCATGCTGATTTCAAATCTGAAAACCGTTTTGCTCTATCACGTCAGATTTTGAAATTACCGACGAAATTTGATTTTTACATGGAACGCAGTCGAATTTCTTTGTCTTTTTCGTTATTCTTAATGCAATGCTGAAAATTTCGTCGTTTGTGTTCTGTTGCATTAATATACTTTCATTTGTATCTTTTTTACTTATTTTCATTGACAATGACAGTGGACGGTGGATATTACGGCATCCAGAGTTTTTGTAGAAATTCACCAGAAGTGTTTTGCTACGTGTGCGGCTATGTAATAGACAAATCCCATCGGAAGACTTTTACGCCATTTGCGAAGAAAGCATATGAACTATACTCTGATTCGAAGGTGGATAGTAGTAAGTCATAGGCACCACAGTTCATCTGTTCGACCTGTGCATGTAACTTGCGCGGTTGGTTAAGTAAGGAAAAGAAGATCAACCATCTGGTATTTGGAGTTCCTATGATATGGCGTGAATGAAGCAGCCACATCACAGACTGTTATTTCTGTTCGGCAAACGTCACTTCTCCTCCAAAACTCGTGCATCTGTAAAGTAACCTGACGTTTCTTCAGTTTCTAAACCAATTCCATATGATCCCGTCACTTGTCCAATACCAACAGCATCTGCAGAATACACAGTTACTGAAGAAACGCAAGAAGAGTGTCCTCTTTCATCTCCTGCCAACGACTCAGACTCTGATTACTACCAACCTGGAGAAGATATTTATTTGATGAATAATGTTACACTCGTATGGAATCATGCGATCTCATACGGGACCTGGCACTAACGAAAGTTCAAGCTGAACTGCTCAGTAGGTCTTAAAGAATTTAATTTCCTTGCACAACGAATTCACAGTTTCGGCACCGACACAAAGAACTTGTGAAGTTCTTTGCAATGAGTGACACTATTTGCTACTCCATGGACGTTCAAGGTTTTATGTCAAGTCTCGGAGTGGAACACAGCATTGAAGCATGGCGACTATTCATAGACTCATATAGGACAAGTTTAAAGGCAGTATTATTACACAACGGAAACAGAAATGCTTCAGTACCGGTTGCATATTCTACGCACCTGAAAGGGACGTACGATACCATATCTCTACTTCTTAAAAAAAATATACGCTATCGCAAGTACAATTGGCGTATCTGTGGTGATTTAAAAGTTATCACAATTCTCATGGGAATGCAGACAGGGTACACCAAGTACTGCTAATTCATCTGCGAGTGGGACAGCAGAGACAGAAAGAACCGCTATATAAAGAAAAATTGGCCAGTCAGAGATAGAATGCAGACAGGAAATAAAATCGTCCTTCGTGTGCTGTTGGTTGAGCATGACAAAGTTATTATGCCACAGCTTCATATAAAGCTGGAGCTCACGAAGAATTTCATGAAGGCACTAGACAATGACTCAGATGCTTTTGGGTACCTGTGTAACAAATTTTCGAAGTTGAGTTACGAGAAAATGAAAGAAGGTGTGTTCATAGGTCCACAAATAAGGAAGATCATTGCTGACAGCCACTTCCAAGACTTATTGTGTGATACTCAAAGAGATGCAAGGGTGGCATTGAAGTCAGTCGTAGACAATTTCCTTGCAAATAATAAATCAACTGACTATGTGAATTTTCTGCAAAAGTGCATCAGTGCGTACAGACAGCTAGATTGCAACACGTCCCTCAAAATGCATCTCCTCGACTCACATCTTGATTTCTTCCCCGAGAACCTAGGTTTAGTCAGCGACGAACATTATGAACGTTTTCATTAAGACATCTCGGTGATGGAGTCACTCTATCAGGGTCGATGGAAGTGCAGCGATGTTGGCTGACTACTGCTGGACGCTTGAGTGCAACATGACAAATGCTCAGCAAAAATAAAGTATATTCTATATATGCACATATGTATTTTACATGTGTATTATACCTTCAACTATGTTATTATTATAATTATGTGCCATGTGGCACATTTGCATCATTTCCTTAGCTAAAGCCATGTTCATTATTACTCCATGTAGCAATAAATGCTCTACTGAAATTCCTGTCTGTGAGTTCTTAAACATAATGGTTGATGTCATATATCTCAAGAACGGTGGGTAATAGAGACAAATGGTTTGCATATTCGGAATCAGCATGTTCCAGTTGTCTCAGAACGCTTGTTGGATACCAAGATATCCACCGAAAGTGTTATTTTGTTATTCAGTGTAATTGTCCTCGAAGCTCTCGTTGAGACGGATGTCGAAACAATACACATGCTCGACAAAGATGCCCTTTAGCAATAGCTGATATGCTCTCAGTCATTCAGATCGAAATACCCGTTTCGTCCCGTTGACGTCGTTTTAAAAACTACATGTTTGACTTGGAGCCGAAGGCTTCTTTTATAATCTTAGACGAATTTCATCATTAGCAGGAGAATTCGAATTCAAATATAACCCAATGTCCAATTCGTCCGATTGTCGATAGGACCGATTAACACTCGAATCCGGATGGAAAGCAGGTTATTTAATTGTAGTCGAGTTGAAACAGTTAGTTGAGGTTTCTTGTTGATTATCCCCAACCCTACTGGTTGATACTTGGAGTGGGAATTGCAATGCGTATTGTAGACTTGTTATCACTCTTTTGTTTTTTACACAAAAAAATACGTCGCTCATCTTAGTCCATTCAATTTCATTAAGTGTACTCCTCCTTAACACTAAAACGCCATACTGTACGCGCATAAATATTCACATATTGCTCATGTATCTCCAATACAAAAGCGAACTGAACTATTGTTTACATTAAACAGAGAGATCAGTCTTCTATTAGTAGATAACCATGCACACTGCACGTAGCAACATGTCTGAGTACTAGAGAGGATTCCAACTTTAGAAAAAAGCATTGGTCTTACGGGTTTTGGCTAGCACACTGTTGCCGCAAGATGCCTCCGTTTGAATAAAGAGTGAGGTATAGTATATCTCATTCTCTTCCTAAACGTACAGTGTTCTCGCAAGTTTATCGCACAAGTTCAGTAGGTACGTCGAATCCGCTCAAATGATAAAAGATCCCATTAATGCCATAATTATTCCTGCAAAAACATAATCATTGTATCTTATATATATTGTAACTAGACTTAGGACATTTAGGCCATAACCAACTTTTAGGCACCTCAACGAGGCTCTAAATTAATAAAAAAGGCATTAAAATACAGTTTTAGGGAGATAAAAATACAATTTCAAACAGCTAGATTTACGATTATAGGCACCTAAATGTTTTCACTGAAACTACAGTAACTATAACGATGCATATAATTAGTAAATATTGACTTAAGTATTACGATATACAGTGACAGAGACAGTAGAAAAATGATTGTAGTTAGGAAATTAATTCTTATCATGTCTTAAATTATGAATAATTAACTTATTATTAATGAACTCATTGGCTTCATTGCTCTCTATGGCTGCTGATACATAGATTCCAATATTACAATTAAAAACTAAAAACTAATTATTTTCATATTAACACATTTATAATTCACTTTGCATGGCGTACATGTACATTCTAATGGATAGTTGGAAGTTTTTATAACAGCAAACTAATAAACCACGTGTTTATCGCTATATACATCTCTCATAAGCCAGTGAAACATGTCTTCTTTGATGTAGCTTCTCTGGATAATACCTTATATTATGATAAAAATGTAATTGTTATATCATATAATTTATTTTTATATGGATAATGTTTTAAAGTTAAAATAATGCTCTTACCTCAGCAGAATCATCTGTAGGCCTAATTGTAAATTTCACTATTCTAGAATATAAGTATGCCTATGTAATATAATATCTTAATACATACTAAATAACAGTGAATCTTAATATAACACAACATTCTAATATGTTAATTTATTGTAATATTGCAATATAATGCTCCAAAATTTCTACTTACCTAGAAACATACAATACCGGTAGTTCTGATAATAGCAATAATTCCACCACATAGTTATATATGTGATGTGATGGAAATAGTAACTTCACGTACAACTCGCAATTCCCGGAATATATTATATATATATATATATATATATATATATATATATATATATATATATTATAATCGCGATATAAAATACACGCACAATATTACGTTTGAATAAATCTAGTGAATTTTAAATGGAGTAGCGGGTAGGCCTGAATAATAATGCCAAGTGTACCAACATAAGAACTACAAAATGACTAACTATCATGATATCTAGAACATGTGAGTGTTGAAGTAAGTGTTGCCAGTAGTGAAGTGAACCTGGGCGCTGCAAAAACACTAGATTTCAGCTGGTGATCACGTAATGGGGGGAAAATGTTGAAGTTGCATCTTAGTACCTCAAGATATGCTGTGCCGACAATAAAAGTTATCTAGGTCTAAATTTTATATTTTGTGACTTTGCCTTTTGTTAGAACCACTTTCAGCGCAAAATAATATTTCCGCGCGACACTGCTCTTTTGTATTCCTACTGGTAGCTCATGTGCTCAATAAAACCAGTTGCTTTCCAGCAATTTCTTCATTCCTTCAACCAAACTATTACAATATCTTTGAGTCTAAACTTTATCTTCAATTTCTGCACTAAGAATAGGCCTGCCTCGCCCGTGACGGAGTGGTTAGTCTCTCTGCCTGCCACTGTTACGTGCAGCACACGTTTTCCGTTTTTTTATTAGGTTATTTTCGACACTTTATCAACATCTTAGGTTTAGCGCCTGAATGACATGAAGGTGATAATGCAGGTGAAATGAATCCGGGGTCCAGCACCGAAAGTTGCCCAGCATTTGCTCATATTGGGTTCAGGGAAAAACTCAACCCGGTAACTTGCCCCGACCGGGAATCGAACACGGGCCACCTAGTTTCGCGGCCAGACGCGCTAACAGTTACTCCACAGGTGTGGACCCTTTTCCGTTCTTAACTGTTAAGAAGCGCTTAGTCCACACCTGTGGAGTAACTGTTAGTGCGCCTGGCCGCGAAACCAGTTGGCCCGGGTTCGAATCCTGTTAGGAGCAAGTTACCTGGTTGAGATTTTTACCGGGGTTTTCCCTTAACCTAATATGAGCAAATGCTGGGTAACTATCGGTGCTGGACCCCGGACTCAATTCACCTGCATCATCACCTTCATCTCATTCAGACGCTAAATAATCTGAGATGTTGATACAGCGTCGTAAAATAACCTACTAAGAAAAAGAAGAGCTTATAATATAGATTTAGTATTATATGCAGCACACGTTTTCCGTTATTAGCTTCACACTATAATCAAACAAGAACTTAAGTTACATACCTAATGCTTTCATTGTTTTGTTGATAGCTAAATTTTGTGCACTTTATATAATAAACGCAGAAAATGTTCTACATGTTTTAACAGTGTGAAATCTTGGCCTGAACTGTACCACCCCTACTTGTCTGTGAAGTTCCACAGCAGGGCTGTTTGGCAAGAAAGCGATTGGCTATTCCATCAGTTTATCTGTTATCGCGTTATTCGTAAATGAAATATAAGAGGCTATCAAGTGCAAAACTCGCCTTATCAAAAATAAAAAATAAAAAAAATAGTTACATATGGGATGTTGTGCTTCTTTGAAGCTCTCTCTATCTGCTGATATAGTCGGTTTGTGCAAAACCTGTCTAATTCCTTTTCCATAGAGCTCCAAAAACTACTATCAAATGCAAAATTGTCCATATCCATAACAGTTTTTCCTGTTTTCCGACAAACCACTTTACCTGGATAAGGCGAGTTTTGCATTTGATAGCCTCATATAATAATAATAATAATAATAATAATAATAATAATAATAATAATAATAATAATAATAATGATTTATTTTAGCTGGCAGAGTTAAGGCCGTAAGGCCTTCTCTTCCACACAACCAGCAAAAAGTGTATATACATATGCATGAACTTACAAAGAATTCAACAAATTGATTTAGATGAGAGTTACATGTATACAAGAGTTATTTACGAATTAAACAGCAAAATACTATGAACTATTAATTAAACACTGAAATAAACTGGGTAGCAGATTTAAACTAAAATACATAGAATGTTAATATATTTCAAATTATATTAGATAATAGAAAGAGATTATTATGAGACAATTTTGAAAATGCAGCACAATCAGGATGATGTCTAAAGAAAAAAAGCAACAGTGTAGTCAGTAATATTTTAAATCAGTATGATTGGAGTGAAATGCTAATAAGGTTATCTTTTAAGCTGTTCTTAAAGGTGTTTGTTGTCTTGCAGCCCCTAATACTTTGTGACAAGGAATTCCATTGACGCGAGGTGGATATTGTAAAAGATGAGGAATAACAAGATGTTCTATGAAGAGGTATATTTAGCGTGCCACAGATAAGTGATCTGGTATTTACGTCGTGGTTAGAGTATAGATAAGAGAAACGAGACGAAAGGTAATTTGGTGTTGAGGTGTGCAGAATTCGAAAGAGTAAAGACAAAGAGTGTAAAGTTCTGCGTTCTTTAAGTCGGAGCCACGAGAGACTTGCGAAGGACGATGATATGTGATCATATCGTCGGATGTTGCACACGTATCTGATGCACATATTCTGAGCTCGCTGTAACTTGACTGACAGTTCAGAACTTAGATCACTTAACAAAACGTCACAATAATCGAAGTGCGGCATTACTAGGGTTTGTACTAGGGTAAGTTTTAGTTGCTGGGGCAAGAAGTTTCAAAAGCGACTCAAAGAGTGAAAGGAGGAACAGATTTTCTTTATCGTTTCTTTAACTTGAAAATTCCAACTTAGATTATTATCAAAAAAGAAGCCAAGATTTTTTACGACAGATGAATAAGGGATTAGCGTGTTGTTAAGGGTAACAACTGAAAGATTACTGTTATTAAGGGAGTTAACTACACGCTTATGTCCAATAATTATGGCTTGAGTCTTACTTGGGTTAAGTGCGAGTCCGAAATTGGCCGCCCAAGTGGAGACAGTGGCTAGGTCACAATTTAACTTGTCAATCGATTCATTGATCGTATTGGGTCTGGAATGTATGTAAAGTTGTAGGTCGTCGGCATAGAGGTGATATCGGCAATACTGTAAGTTCTTTGATACGTCATTAATGTAGATAGAGAAAAGTAGTGGTCCTAATACGGAGCCCTGCGGCACTCCCGCCTTTGTGTATCGCCATTATGGCAATTGTAGACGTGTAACTATATTTTAGCACATGAAATCGATCTAGATCTCTATTAAATTGTATTCAGTGAATGCAAGGAAACTAATTATTTCCCAATTATCAAGAAAAGACTTATAAATAGCTGATGGAATAGCCCTCCGTATGTTCAGTGCTTTTTTCTTAAAGTGAAATCCTCTATAAGTGACGGTGGCGACACGCAACACTGGTGTCAACCAAAAAATTCAGATTTCCGTATGAATGCGTTGAAAAAAATATAAAGAAAAAGGGTGTTAAGGATCAAGGTGGCCTTGCTGTAATGGACTAATATTTAATGTGCAAATTCAAATGCTCTAACCTTAAATAAATGACTGATGATGGATATAGTGTACTTCTTGTGTGCTGTCTGCACCCTCTTGGAAATAATTCTGCTGGCGCTCATGTGCATGGGTATCCCTGATAATTGATTGCCCTTTACAAAAAGAGGCAGTAAGTTATATTACCTATATAGACTAATTGCACTGAACAACAAGAATTTTGCTCAAACTTAAAACAATTTGTCCCTTATGGTTTGTGTGTGCTGAATTCGAAAATACATCTATTTTCTTCGTATCACGTAAGGTTTTTAAGATAAACTGTGATTTCACTTTTCGATAAGTGCTCTCCCAGAAAGCATCTGGCGCGGGTTGGGGGTTGTAAATCACAACAAAAACTAATGCATTTTATGAGTTTATGACTTAATACCATTTATTATGGTTGTTGACTTGTTCTTTTGTACTTCTAATAAGTAAACAGATATTGGTCCCTTCTATTCAGTAAATTTCATAACAGTTCAAAGTGAGACCTACGCAATGAGCAAACAAGGGTGTGGTTTTCAGTATTTAAAATAAAAGTTTACCATTTTGAGTGAAGGCAAAATAAAAGAGGGCATTTTCATTGGTCTAAAAGTTTACAAAGTCATGGCTGACTCTTTGTTTGAGGAGAAACTTCACGTTACAAAAAAAATGGCATGGCGCGATTTCAAAGATGTCTGCAAAAATTTCCTTGGAAATTCTAGGATAGACAACTACATAGAACTTGTTGTGGAAACAATGTCAAGTGCATATCAGAAAATTGGGTATAATATTTCTCTCAAAATACACTTTTTACATTCTTATTTGGATTTCTTTCCTCCTAATCTTGGAGCGGTAAGCAACGAGCATGAGGAAAGATTTCGACAAGAAATATCTAAAATGGAAAGGCGATATAAAGGAAGATCATCATCCATCATGCTTGCAGATTATTGTTGGTTTCTTGTAAAAGACAGTCCAGAGTCTAGTTGTATACAGAAGTTATCCAGAAACTTCATTTAATTGTAAGTTCAAATTCCGAGATTGTTCTGAATATATGCATGAAATATTGTTATTGTTTCATAAAAAAATTCGATTCATTTTCCCTTCGAAAATAGTACTGAAGGAGCAATTTGGATTTTAAATTCAGATTTAGGGCGCACATATTAGTAATATTCACCTACTTTTACTTCGGAGCAATAGAAAAAGTAGAAAATTTGTTGTTCAGTGTTATTAACAAATTTCCAAATGTTTTATATTTGTTGCTGTAAAATAAAATAGAATAACTTACAAAATGTAACTTATTTACTGCTATGTGCTATACATTTCACTTTCATTGGTCTGTCTGCATTAGACGTTGCATTTCATATTATTCCCAACAAGTTAAATAGGCATTATAAACCGTTATGGCCGATTCTACGTCACATCTCTGACATGCCGTAATAGCCGTTCGTAACAGTTCGGCTGCAGCATTCATGGCGGACATAGTACTATCTCTGTACAATTATGTAGCATTCAGCCTTAGGATTATTTAATAAATAACTAATGTCCAATTAATAATCGTAGATATTTATATGAAAGTTTGATATTTATAGTTCGTAGCATACTAAATTTTCACATAAAATATTGGCTGCGATCAGTATGTTTTGAATTAAAAAGATATCGCAATAATGAATATCAATATTCTTGACTGCATGATGCGTTGAGGGAGGTGGCAACGGATAGCCAACTTAACAAGGTCGAAAAAGTAAACTCGGGTGATTCTGTCTTCTGTTGACATTTTGGATAAAATAAAAGTAGAATTAGCCTATAAGTAAATGAAAAGTAGGCTACTGTGCTGTGTATATAAAATATTTTTACTTCATTCACATACAGTATACATGTCTTAAGTAAATGGAATTATTTTACTTGACATTATGATATTTTGGTATTACTGCACAGAAATATGTTGAGCGCGCCCTATTTTCCTCGTGTGATTAAAAGCGCGGACTCTCAGTGGATGAGTGATATTTCAGTGAATGGTGAAGTGTTAACTTATATCAAGAAATATATTTTACATAATTATATTTGTTTGTGTGTGTGTGGTGAAAAATTGGAAAATACAAGCCTGCCAAAGAATCTCTTCGCGAATTGAGAGGTTAGTTTCATGTTTATTATTATAAAACATATATGGCTCCTATCTCAAAATATTGTCAAATCTTCAGTTGGCAGATACCACACAAATATTACACAGTACAACAGATGTTTGATATATGGAGGTGGTATTTCAAAGTACGTTTATTTTCTCTGTATGACATTGATTTCTATGTAGAATTTACGGTGCAAACTTTTACAGTAAATGAATCGTTCTATGCAAAAAGGTCTTCAGTCCATATTTTTATCGAATATGAGCTATTGTTGAAAATTGATATGTTTCCCATGGTTACATCGACCTACGATGGAAGGTCGTCAGTTGTTTATGCCTATACAAAAATACGAGTTGCTAGTTTTAAGTGAGATGTGCAGAAATGGCCTCAGTCGAGGACTGAAGCTCTTTTTGCATATACCTCGGCATATATTACAGACTTAAAAAAAAATTACATTCTAGTATGTAACCAGTGGAAGTGAGGAAATTTATCTGGAGCAATGACAACAGAATAACAATCTGACGCTAGACGTGAAGTCACCATCTATACAGCTCACAAAATAAGTATTTAGAGAACAAGAAAAGTAAAAATTTTTGTGAAATTTTATAAACTGTGTTACTTCTGTGTCAGAAATCGACCATGCCAAAACTTCCACTTAAAATTCCTCACTTTCACTGGATATGTAATACTGTAATGCACAATATTTCTATTGAAACCACTGCCTGCTGGATTGCAGCCTATGGCTGTTTACACTGCCTGCACAATCAAGTGTTATGCGCGAGTAGCCACTATACTTGTTTTTTTGAAAGATGGGACACGACAGGAGCGTTGCGATCGCAAAAACAACTGAATGTTATATAGCGTGGTAGGCCTGTTGCTATGGTAACAACGGTTGAGTTGCCAAACTTACCGTTCCCACATGGCGAGTGCTTAATAGCTCTCTTGGCGACATTTATTGTGCACACAGTGTTAGCATTGGTCTTCGATTCTTTGTCAATTTTTGTATTGTTTTCTTACCTTTGCGCCAATTGTCAATTAATGTTTTAACGTAAGCCATCTTAACGTCAATTGGTACCTTCTATCAGCTGGCAGCGTGGTAGTCCATATTAGCAACATAGCACTGTAGTTCCAAGTTCGGCCGCTTAACTGTCATGTCCCATCCTTCAAAAAAACAAGTATAGGTGGCAGGTAGCGGCTTTTCATATACTGATAATGGTCTACAAGATGGCGACTGAAAATTAACGGCGAAAAAAGTACAGCAGTAGTTTTTACAAGGAGATTTCCACGATTATTACAACCGCTCTCTGTTCAGAATCAACACATCCCCTTCAAAACAACGGTCAGATATCTTGGTCTAGTACTGGACAGTCGTTTGACAACATATACAGTTAGTACGAGACAGAGCTTTTCAAAGATTCTTAGCATTATATCCACTACTTAAAAGCTTCATTCCGCTCAAAACCAAACTGTTGCCGTACACATCACTTATACGATCATACATGTCATGTGAGTCAGAAATTTGGGCTCAAACCCATCCCCGCCCAATCAAGAAACTCGATGCCATCCAAAGAGCTGTGTGCAGAACCATCACAGGTGCTGATTTTTACATTACTAACGCACAACTCTACAGTGACCTGGAAATCATTTTATTCGGTGACTACGTGCAGCAGTTACGTAAAAATTATCTTCAGAAACTACAAACACATTCTAATCCACTTATTAAACCATAATTACACGTAGCATTCAGTGAACAATCAAGAAATGTTAAATTTCCTGCAAAAATCATTTACCTACATGTCCAGCTTACCAGTCTCCGTTTCTGATGGAGAAGATGGTCACACTTCATTTACGTACTCATGTTATACAGTACTAAGCAATATTCTTGTTAAGGCAAGGGTCCATGTGACCTGGAACTTTTGATGACATGTGTCTTTATTGACACCACCAAATAAATAAATAAATAAATAAATAAATAAATAAATAAATAAATAAATAAATAAATGAATGAATGAATGAATGAATGAATGAATGAATGAATGAATGAATGAAAGAATGAAAGAATGAATGAATTAATTAATTAATGCTAATAGCGGTGGGTACTGCCTGCCACCTAGCGGCAAAACAACTTTTATTGAACAGGAAGTTTACGCAGCTATAGGATGCGATCCAGCAGGCAGTGATTGAAACAAGTCAACATAACCTGTGTCAATGAACTGTTAACCCCTCACTGCATAGGACAGTTTTGCACACACTGGTTTAATATTCAAATAACTTAAATAGTTTTCTCTTTCTCAACTGATGTCACATATGGTCAAATCCAGTTATTCTTGACAGTGTGCCATATATGTCCCAGTATGCCGTTTGAAATATTTTATACTTCTCATAAGTTAGGGGAAGGTTGCTATCAATGGGCCACTTAAAATAAATCTTATATAATATCATCGGATAAAGTAATATTTATTTCCTTTTTCAAGTAAACTTAAATATCGCCTTCTGTATTTCACTACGCTACAAATAGAAGTTACAAGTATTCGATGTTAATGAAATATTTGGAAAATAATGATAAGTATCATCGGCCCAATGGAGGAGACTCGTTTCCTTCTTTGGGCCAGGTAGTTTCCATGAATGGGCTGCAGAATAATATTGTTAAATAACAACCCACATCTAAATAAATGCAAATACACAATATCTTCGGCATTAACCCGAATCTACTTAGCGGTACCGTATGGTACCACAGGTACATATAGTAGTTTCCAGTCGCTGTATTGGCAACAATGGTTATTTTCACAATTTCTCATTGTTTAATTTACTCACTGACATTCCAGTCCTTGTTAGGAAAAGAATATTTTGAAGTTATTTGACTTGGTATGCGTAGTGGCGTTCGGTAATTATACACATTTTCTTGAATCACACAATTTTGGTATCTGTTTGAAGTAAATATTTGAATACATTCAATTAGGATTATAATTTTGTATAAATTCTCATTTCACATATTGGAAAAGGCTTATAGTAAAGCATTCAATTCATGGTTTCACTATAAATATATGAACTGCCAAATATATATGACGTAGAGTTAGTCTGGTACCGTACGGTATCACTAGGCAGATGCCGTAGAATTTTGTAAGGAATCGGTTTTTCCTCTTTATAGCATTCATATTGATCATTTATTATGGTTCCTGGGACATAACACTTACTGAAGCCGTAAGAATCATAGAGGTTGACAGTATAATAATCTAAGTACTATCTATATTGAACCACCAGACGTCACAGTGAATTCTGATGAAGATTATAGAGAGGAAGATACAGGCGGTTTACTTGATAATCTCTTAGGAAATCAATTTTATTACGCTGAAAGGCATATGAATTATCTAACTGTGATGAAGATAGTGATGTGACAAATAAAGAAAGTTAGAAGAAATAAGAAAACACAAAGAAAACTTTTACTTGAAGAATCGAAAGAGGTTTGAGTCTAAGAATGAAGATGAGATGAGGACAAGTAGTTCAATTTCGTGCTCACAAAATACAGAAGGAAAGCGTAACCAAGAAGGAAACAATCAAACTCACACGAAAACCAACTTCACAGGTACATGATGAACATTCCCCTTCTAACAGTAGCATTTTTCCTGTAGTCGACTCACATTTTATAGAGGAAAATAGCCTACAGAATTATTTGAAGTATTCTTTGACTGTAATGTTATTGATTTTATTTTGTAACAGAAACCCAGCGTTATGCTTTATTTCTAGATGTACAAGGTTTACAAATAATAGCTGAAGAAATGAAGTCCTTAATCGGAATTCTTCTCTTCAATGGCTACAGTTTTGTACCTAGCAGAAGATGCTACTAGGAAAATGCACTGGACACGCAATGAATTAGTTTACAATTGCATGTGGTGTGATCGATTTGAAAAAATCGTGCGATTTGCCCATTGTGCCGATAATACGAAATTTTAGATCGGCAAGACAAAATGTGAAAGCTCCGACCTCTGATAAATCTGACGAAGGAGAACTTTATGAAAAATTACATTCTGGCATAATGTATGAATTTTCATGAATGTGTGATTCCCTATAGACGTCATCATGCAAACATTTCATCAGGGGAAAGGTTCGGCTTCAATTATGGTGCCTAAACATTGCTTATGGGCATATCTGATATCTTTTGAAATATGCCAAGGGAAAGGGTAAGTGCAAATGATCACTTTGAATTTGATTATGGTAAATGTGCAGCACCTCTCGTTGAAATGCTCGACAACTTAACACATGATATGAAGAGCCTACCCTTCCGACTGTACGTACTTTGATAACCTGTGAGGACTGGCTGGACGAATGGCTGGCTGGCTGTCCTCGTATACTCACACAATGCATTACGAGTGAAGTGGGACTCTGTGTAAAATGTTTTGAAAAATTATATGTAAAATCTTAGGAAGTGCAACTAAACCAAGGACCATTGAGGTGCGAACCCTTGCTATTTGTAAAAGCTAGCTCCATTGCCCTGTTATTATCATACAAGAAATAAAATAATAAAAGATAGTGAATGATATAGTGAAGTTTTCCTGTCATTCCAATAAATAACGAGTTAAAATGATGAAATCCGAAGAAAAGAAATCTTGCACCCGTATCTGCCTAGCGGTACCGTATGGTACCACCCCTTATCTTTGAAAGTAGATGATTTTAAACAAAACCGAGTTTACTTCCATAATAAGGACGTAAGTTTGAACAAATGTTGAAGAAATTACAAAAATCCTCACATGTCAGAAAACCAGGCAGATTCGGGTTAATAGGAGTAGTGTATTGGCATATGGAACCACAGAACATGTATTCGATCCCAAGCAAGACCACTAGGGCACTTTAAAAATGTTCAGATATTTCATTAACACAAGAAAACGAAATACTCATTGTTAGTTTGTAATCAGGCTAAGACCAGCATTTCTATCTCAAATGATTTACGATCTTACAGAAATAAAAGGAAAACACTTTAGGTCCTATTTGTTCTATAGTGTGATTAAACAAAACTAAAACATTTCAAAATAACCATAGTTTAAAGGCTAATCAAACAAAACAACAATTTATATACACTGAAAACAAAACATATAAAAACAATTGAATAACATTATTAACTCTAAACTCTGTCCTTCTTCTCTCGTTGGCTGACCAAATAAACTGAAAAAGTTGAAAAAGAACGTGCAACGAAAACCATTAATTCAGTTTTGTTTATAGCAGCTAAGATGAGACAAAACAAAACTTTTATAAAATATTTTCACACTTTAGTCACAGCTTTCGCAATAGAACACTTTGGCTCCTTTTGTAACACCAGCACAATTCTCATGAACCCACTCGTTACATGACAGACAGTGAATCATATCTTCTTTTATGTCATTGCAACAGATGCCACAATACCATGACTCCTTGTTAGAATTACATCTCGTTGAACCATTTGAAGAAAACGAGAGTTTGGTTTGAGCTGACTTCTCCAGTGCAGAATTTTCAAGACGTCTCCTTTTAGTTGTTTGCTTTTTACCTCTTCCAGTTTCTGCTTGTACGGACTACCCGTGATCATTATCTTTTTTGTGAGCTTTATTTGCAGTCCTTTCGAGAGAAATTTTGTTTGATATAGGAGAGATTTCACCCAAGGAAACCTGCAATTTTGTTACCAATGTTGCTGCATCAGCTGGAAGAGATTGTAAACTATCTTAATTTCCAGATGCTATTGCTCCCTTTTTCTGGAATCTTGGTATTAGGCTTATTTGGTTCTGGAATTTCTTCATTGACAAGCTCAATTGTACAAGCTTCCATAACGGGAACATCATTTGTTTCAACCTGCATCGCTGCCACAAAATGCCAATTTTGGAACACATCCCTAGTGACTCGTCAAACCCCTATTTTTGCAAATCCATTCACTGCAGTCCCTATTGTTGACGCCAGTCCATACGCTTTACCAGACAGTCGTGGAATATCAAAATGGGTAACAACTTCAGGTTTCCTTATTCAAATGCTTAAAACACGACACGTCCGGTGACTGCAACCTATGAGTAGTGTGTCCTGGAAGTGCCAGCATGATGACTCCATTCTCTCGAGCAATAACTAGAGCATCGAGATTTCTGGTGTGAGCTGGATGTCCATCGGGAAGAAACAAGACTTCTCTTTCCTTTGAAGGACGAACAGTGTCGATGAAATGCCTTAGACACCTCACAAATACTTCTTTGTTAATGTATCCACTTTCAGGATTATAAGCAAAAATTTTTCCAGGTGGAGCTCCATTTTCTAACCTTTCCCCAGAACGCGAACGTTTGTAGGTGATCTGTGGTGGAACATACTGACACGCAGCAATTGTGCAGCAAATTGGAGTAGTGGTGGAACTTTTTCTCCATTGCTCTTTTACCTTTGAAGGCGAGCACCTTTCTGGGTTTCTTTTTCACAGTTGATAAACCAATCTCAACGACGTTGAATGCTCGCAAGGTGTCAAAAAAGCGTCTTATGTTTTCTTTATCAAACCGCTTAGCTCGAGCAAAAGAGGTCGACTCTGGTTGACGCAAGTTAAGTTGAGGATGTCTCCTCTTAAATGCATAATACCATTTCTTTCCGGCCATTCTCTTTTGTTTACTGAATGTATGAAGGATTTCGCTCCTTTCTGCTATATCAAATGCTAGCAAGCGCAGTTCTCTGGGTGTAATTCCAACATAAATTCCTCAGAGAACATGAGCAACAAGTTCATTTTCCACTTCTGCGGAAAGGTCAGCTATGCTATCTATAATTTTTTATGTTCAACAGCAAAATAATTCTTGCCCGCTAAATGTCTTTGTAATGTTACCCTGCGCACAATATATGTTCTGGCAGCCTCATTAACACCCATGTCACCATTTCGTACTGCAGCTAAAGCACGACTCATATCATCTTCCTGCCACTGACCATATTTCATTTTTGACAGCATCTAGGAAAGAAAAAAAAATATATATATATATATTTATAATATATGAATGTATAACTAATAATTCGTTTACATTATACACGTATTAAATCAGCTAGCATGGCTCTTTGTTAACTAATTTGAAACAGTAATTACGAAAGTGCGTGCGGGTACGGTTTCCACCATTTGGCCACTAGCCCATTCATAGCAACTCGGAGTGGCTCATTGAAGGCAACTAGCACTGCATCGTTTAACATGATCCTGCCTCCGTTCATAGTAACTAAATTTATAATGTAAATATGACTAAATAACGAGAATTCACCGTACTTTCAGACACTGTCTGTAGAAATTTATAAAGTATTAATATTTGACAGAAATGCTTCCTTCATTAAATTAGTAAATTAGAGGAATAACCTGAAAATCTTACCTTCTTTCACTGCTGCTTTGCGTCTGCGTCGAGCAACTCGCAACTAATATGGCGACACTTTGGCAACCCGTTGTACACTAAACAGCAACCAGAGTGTGCCTATTGTCAATACATATGGAGATATCGAGACGGCCCATCGAAGGAACTGGCCCATTGATTGCAACCTTACCCTACATGAATATAAAACCGGTATGTGCCATACCTGTCCGAGTATGCGGAAAGGGATTAAGATAGAGCAATCCTGCCAACAATAGTAGCTATCAAAGGGGCTATTACTTCTATCTGTAAGCAAAAATGCCGCCAACGCAAGTGAAGTAAACGTCTCACTCGTACACAAAAGTGTCACTTTCTGTCCTAGTTACGTAAATAACTATTGCCGAATGAATATTAAAACATATCCATAACTTACAGAATTTAAAATACATCGATGGCGTCCTCGTTTCCTTGTATTATTAAAAGCGAAGGAATTTTTCAATGCTACATTTGTTCGGATCAAATTTCTGTAGATTTAAAGGACGAAGCAAAAGTTATTTCATTCATTTATTATTATAATACATTGTTCTCTTAAATTAACTGAGTATATTGGGAATTACTGTATATAAATCAATGGCTTTCCCATTGAAATGTATCATGTAAAACAATTTTTGTCTCTGAAAGGAAGCGAAAAGAACAAAATTGTATTAAACTTTTTTCCTTGAAAAATCTCGAAGAATAATATACTGAAATTAATGAATTCTCACGTTTCATCCTCCTTGTAAATCTCATATTGTCCCTGTTTCAAGATACTCTTAAGCACAGTAAGCAGAATCGATGTTCATCTTTCGCTTGCAGGGTGTAGTGACTGGAAACAGTTTTTCGAAACAGACCGACTCGGAACTACATTATTAGGTTAGCAGTCAATGTTTTATTCAATTAATAATGATGATGATGATTATGATGGTGATTAATAATAATAATAATAATAATAATAATAATAATATTAATAATAATAATAATGATATTGAAGGAAATGAAGCTATATGTAATACCATTTTATTTCTAATCCTGTTCTCTAAAATATTCGTATGAAAATACAGTTCCTTTGTGGTAATACATAGTACATAAATTAGGCTTGAATACATAATAAACATAGCAAACACGTATCTAATAAACAAAATTTTAAAAAGACTAATATAGAAAAAATGGTGTTTTTATTGAATATGGAGGAATATTTGGAATAGCCATGAGAAAACCATTGAAAATAGTATCATTGATTAAAGTTATAACTTCTTTAATGTTAATATTGTGAAAATTACTTGACTGACTGGTTTCGACGTGGGTGTCCGTCACTAGGCTTCGGACAGTGATGGAAACCGTGTTGAAACTAATCAGACAGGTATTTTTTATAATATTAACATAGTAAAGAAGTTATAAATTTAATCAGAGATTATGCAAGTGTTATAAGATTTTATCCAAGAACAAAGAAAAAAATAATATTAAAAGAATGACACACATTCTGCGCACTCTTCATGGTATCTTCAAAACATTGAATCCCACAAAATATGCAGTCTGCATTGCTGTCTTGTGGCTTGGAACGCAGACTTCCCAAATCTTCATCACACTATTCTTTCAATTTTACTTCACTGTGGTTTGAATTTGTTGTCGAGGGCTCCGTAGCTTTCTGCTTCATGATGCATTCATAACACCAGCCTGGACCAGTAACTACTTAGGATAAACCCCCCTCCCCCTTAACCTCGCTCACAAAAATCAGTTTATAGGCTACCTCATTCACAAAAAAAATGTTTAACTGCATTATTTGGAAGCGCATTTCAAGCCCTTCAAGACAACCTATGAACAGTCAAACAATTCACAACAGTATTTGGTATATAATTTATACAGTATGATTTTGTAAAAAAAATTTCCAGTCATAAAATAAATTTTCTTTTATTGTTGTAAGACCAATTTCTCCAAAGCAAACCTGCCACGTTATAACGCTAACTCAAACATAAGCAAGAAGTTACGATAGTATCCAGGAGATGGAAGAACCAAATAGTGATGATTCCAAAACCGCCTACTATTCCGTATCCCCTCCTTTAGTATAATAATAATAATAATAATAATAATAATAATAATAATAATAATAATAATAATATTAATTGCAATTATTGTGTGTAATTATGTTATTAGTGCCACCAGGTATTCGCCCGTTTGCACTTTGAATAAACATGTACAATAAACAGTCTACTGACTAAGAAGATACAGCCGTTCACCCCTCATTCCAAATGCCGTCTACATTTAATATTAAAGGACAGTGACTTGGACACACCGTGACTTTGTGTTGATGATGATGATGATGATTTGGGAATAGGTACAGACAATACAGAATTGTAGGAATTCTAACATTGCGTCTATTTTGTGAGTAATTTACTCAACTGAAGCACGTGGGATGCGAATAAGATTTTTCTTATATGAGAGACGTATTTCGTTGCCTGCAGAAATCTTCCATATAGGACAAATATAATAATTTCTTTGAATATAAATAACTTTTGTTATCTTTAGGAATGGAGAGAAATATTTCAAATTGACAGTAAAGAATGAATTGATATTTGCAGATTAACATATTTTACAGTTTAATTAATTCTGCCTCTAGTACATTAAATAGCCTACTGAATATCTTCAAGTTTACACTTTGGTATATACTTTACAGCTCAACTGATGAATAATTGTTGAGGTTTGTAAACTGAGTCATCTGCTTGCTATGTAATGCATATTTTTCTGTAGAGCCATCAATGTAGCTCAGTCGGCAGACTCGCTAGCCTGCTGATTGGGATCTACGCTAGGGCCTGGGTTAGATTCTCGTTTGAGCTGATTACCTGATTGGGTTTTTTCCGAGGTTTTACCCAATCATAATGCAAATACCAGGTAATCTTCGGCGAATCTTCAGCTCACTTCATCTCGCCAAAAAAAGAAATTGTAATGTTGTAAAATCTTGACTTGTTCCACATCTGAAAGCTTCAATGCCAATGTAAGATCTATGGAATACAATAAATGAAATGAAATGAAATGAAAAATATGCAGATCCCACCGATGTAGATGAAGCCTGTAGCATGGTTTCCTCTGAGAGGGAAGTAAGGCTGGGACGTCTGTGCAGAAGAATTCTGACATGTAAAAGAAATCTCTATATTGTATGCTAATGTGCTGTAACAGTACAATATACACTGCATAATTAATACGTCCGAATGGATAGCTCAGTTCTTATCCACTATGATATGCGTAAATCAGTTCGTGATTTAAGACCGCTTATTCCGTCGGATCCCGGCCAACTAGTCACTCACGGGCACGGCTCAAAAGATAGTCTACAGAGAATGTTTCTGTGTTTGTATGAAGTAATATCGGAAGCTAAATTAACCGATTTGTGTAATTAATTATTATTTCACCATTGGAAAGTGTAGTTTCTCTAGATGGACATAATGCTATAATGTTATTACAGTAACTTCTGATATAATATAATATAATATAATATAATATAATATAATATAATATAATATAATATAATATAATATAATATAATATAATATAATATTATATTATATTATATTATATAATATAATTTAAGTTATTTGAAGGGTTCAGAACCATAGTGGGCCAAGTGCCATTTACTGAATAAGTAGAAAACAAGGGTTAAAATTAAGTTATTATCATAATACAATGGAAACCTATAACAAGTAAAATAAAGTATACACATTAAATCTAAATGATGTCAATGTTCATTAAACTATGGTTGCATGTAATAAAAATTAGAAACATGTTAAAGGAATTGTCATTGCACCAATGAGTGGTCTCTGGACCAAAATGATCGCATTTTAATTATTTGGATGCAATTTAAATTAAGTAACATATTAAACGATTTATCCTTCTATCAAACACGAATGTTCCCTGGATCAAATGTCCTATTTTAATTATGTAATTACTTTATATTTATTTCTAACGGGTGCAGCGGAGCGCACGGGTAAGGCTAGTATTAAAATATATACAATGAGCGATTCGAGATTTTGAGAACGCTGTCTACGTGTGTGCAAGTTGGCGTAATTTCGGCGACATGGGTAGTTGATAATAGTAATTGCGTCATTACACCAAAAAATGCGTTATAGCTCGAATAACAAAGCATTAGAAACGTAATAATAATGGTGATGGCAGTAGTAGTATATTGTCGTATAAGATTAATGTGAGATGTTTTGTTATGTTTTTTGCAGGTAAACGTCCCCTTCATGAGCCAGCTCTTTCGACGTCGACTGTAAGGTAAGTTTTTTACTTATTGACTGGGTACATTCCTGTGGGAAATCTGTTTTGAGATGAATGTCTTTCAACGAGTACAATAGACATAGTAATTAAAAAAAGTATTTCGAGATACTCTATCATCACGGGATGTATAATTCTTCCTTTTCGATGGAAGAAAGTACGAACCGTATGAGAAAAGTGTTGACGTATCACTTGATTACCGTAACACGTAACATTCAGAAAAACAGCGTCTTAGAACTTACCATAGGCCTACTATTATTATATAGAACGACGTATCTCGTAAATCGAGCCGCAATCTGTCTGTTGCAGTAGCCTACTTAAAAAAAAATCCTTTTCTGCAATTTTGTAGTCAACAGTGTTCATATTCTGGTATTGAAATTCGTATGAAATTTCCGCATTCAGTTGTGACTGAAACTTCCATCTGAGAGATATTAAAATACAGCCGTAAAATCGTCTGGATAACCTTTTTATCTGGTTAGTTGGTCTGTAATCATTAGAGTGATTGCAATGATCACAATATATAGTGATAGTGAAATTTTTTGATCAGTGAAAAGTTTATAGTGTCAGTGAAATGTGTTCTACTCGTATAGCGTCAGTGAAGTGTGCCATAGTGCCAGTGCAGTGAGTGAGGTGAAAGAGTATCAGTGCCAAAGAGAAGAATGGAGCGTGCGAAATGGACAGACAGAAGAAGTGAAGCTGTGTTGGAAAGAGTAAGTGAAGAGAGAATAATGCTGAAACTTGTCAGGAAGAGACATAAAAGGAACGGTTTGGGTCACTGGCTGAGAAGAAACTGCCTTGTGAAGGATGCAATGGAAGGAAATGTGAACGGGAGAAGAGTTCGGAGAAGAAGAACCTATCAGGTGATAGACGACATCAAGATAATATGCATCATGTGCGGGGACTCAGAGGAAGGCAGGGTGTAGGAAAGATTAGAGACAGCAGGATTTGCAAAAAATTATGAATTAATAAATAATTGAATGAATGTAAATTATAATGTATGTATGTATGTATGTATGTATGTATGTATGTATGTATGTATGTATGTATGTATGTATGTATGTATGTATGTATGTATGTATGTATGTATGTATGTATGTATGTCTATGTAAGTTGTAATGGCAAATTACTTTTACTTTAAGTAATTAGTTACTTTAAATTATTATTATTATTATTATTATTATTATTATTATTATTATTATTATTATTATTATTATTATTATTATTAAATGTAATTATTCTGTGTAATTATGTCTTCAGTGCCATCGCGTGTTCTAATAAACACATACAAGTAAACAGTGCACTGACTACGAAGATACAGCCGCTCAGCCATCAGTCTAAATGACGCCTACATTTAATATTAAATGACAATGACTTGACCACACCATCAGTTTGTGATGACGATGATGATGATGATGATGATGATGATGATATGGGAACACATACAGACTATACAGATGAGTAGGAATACTAATATTACATCTATTTTGTGATTAATTTACTCAACTGGCCCACGTGTGTTGCGAATAAGCTTTTTATATTAGAGACGGCCTTTCGTTGTCTGCAGAAATTTTCCATATAGGTAAATATAATAATTTCTTTGGATATAAATAACTTTCAGTATCTTTGTAAGAATGGAGGGAAATATTTCAAGTTGACAGGAGAGATTGAATTGATATTTGCAGATTAGCACATTTTGCAGTATAATAATTAATTCTGCTTCTAGTACATTAACTAGCCTACCGTATCTATTGAAGTTTACCCATTAATATATACATGTATAGCTCAAAAGATGAATAATTTTTGAGGTTTGTATGCTATGTAGGCCCAGAGCAGTGGTTTTTGTAGAAAGTACCGCATTCTCGGCGGCGGCGGCCATATTTACTCCTTGCTCGGCACAGAAGCATAGTCATTAAAGGCGATATCATACATGTTGTTGTGGTTTATTGAATACAGGAGACAAGGATTAATAAACATTATTGTCATAGTAAAATGACTCAGAGGTAACACTTTGTTATTTATGTTCTGCCCATTTCAATAGGGATAACATCAGCAGTTCTCACGCCAACACTTCGACTGCCACATTTAACAGATTGTTGTAGTGCATGTGCTATAACAGACAATTTTTTTAACAATAAATATATTCTAGTCCTAAAATACAGTGATAAGACGTTTTGAAAAATATTATAACATGTTGGGAACGTAAGAGTTGAAGTGTTAATGAATAAAGACTTGAAATCCTTTAATTTCAACTCATTTTCTACCAACGTTTCACATTTTTCTGCTTATAGAATTCTATCAAATACGAATTTACAAGTGACATTACCTGATACGACTTGAGAGTCACTAATGTGCTAATAAAATTTATAGATTCATCCCTGTTATCAGTTATTAGACATGAAAAAGAGTTTTCACAAATACTATATAACTTATTTTGTTTTATTTTGAACAAATAGTAAAGAGCTTGTTGTTCACTCAAGTCACTATTTATATTTTCAGTTAAATTACAATTTAGCCTATATCAATTTCCCTTTTACTAACATTCATCTTCACTAGACCCTTCTGTTTCGGATTTACTTACATCTGTACCTAGAAACTCAACTAATAGTTCAGAATTGGAAACTGCGGAATTTCCATGCTTCGTTTTTGAGAAAACTGAGAAATCGTAAAGCAGTTTTGAATTATTTTGCATCCGGGATTGGATTTATGGAACGGACAGTAGAAAATAATTTTTCTAACGCATCCTGCATACATCTATCTGGCATAAGATATTTGAAGTTCGCTTTATTAAGAGAATTTTCTTGAAAATCAAGAACTGTTTTTATTACCAATATTACATCAGTTTGGGTTGGCTTCCAACGTCCCCTTTTGCCCATCTTGATGTTTTCAATTACAAATATTTTGTCATTACTTACTTTTGGCTTTTAAGGAACCCGAAGGTTCATTGCCGCCCTCACATAAGCCCGCCATCGGTCCCTATCCAGTTTCTATCATCATATCCCACCTCCCTCAAATTCATTTTAATATTATCCTCCCATCTACGGCCTTCCCAAAGGTTTTTTTTCTCCGGCCTCCCAACTAACACTCTACATGCATTTCTGCATTCGCCCATACGTACTACAAGTCCTGCCCATCTCAAACGTCTGGATTTAATGTTCGTAATTGTGTCAGGTGAAGAATACAATGCGTGCAGTTCTGTGTCATGTAACTTTCTCCATTCTCCTGTAACTTCATCCCTCTTAGTCCCAAATATTTTCCTAATTACCTTATTCTCATACACTGTTAACCCTCGCTGGACACGTTCAAAATGTTACGTGTTTTGTCAAATGGGTCATGGGGTCTCAAAAGACCTCACATGCCTAGCGGAGAGTTAATCCTGTTCCACTCTCAAGGTGGGAGTCCAAGTTTCACAACCATACACAACAGATAATATAACTGTTTTATAAATTCTAACTTTCAGATTTTTTGGTAGCAAACTAGATGACAAAATCTACTCAACCGAATAACAAACATTTCCCATATTTATTCTGCGTTTTATTTCCTCCCGAGTGGCATTTATATTTGTTGCTATTGCTCCAAGATATATGAATTTTTCTACTTCTTCGAAGGATAAATTTCCAATTTCATTTCCTCCCGAGTGTAATTTATATTTGTTACTGATGCTCCAAGATATATGAAATTTTCTACCTCTTCGAAGGATAAATTTCCAATTTTTATATTTCCAGTTCGTATAATATTCTGGTCAGGAGACATAATAATATACTTTGTCTTTTCGGGATTTACTTCCAACCTTTCGCTTTACTTGCTTGAAGTAAAATTCCCGTGTTTTCCCTAATATTTTGTGGATTTTCTCCTAGCATATTCATGTCATCCGCATAGACAAGAGGCTGTAACCCATTCAATTCCAAACCCTCTCTGTTATCCTGAACTTTCCTAATGGCATATTCTAGAGCAAAGTTAAGAAGTAAAGGCGATAGTGCATCTCCTTGTTTTAGTCCTCAGTGAAAATATTATGACGTTGAGAAAATTAATCATTGAAGTATATTCCTCCTATTGTTTGTGACTTAATGCTAATTTTGTATAACAACAATTGATTACACATTGATTAACTGCAAAACAACACGGCATTCTTCAAGACAACGATGGAATATCACACTAGAAACCTGTGTTCCTACGCAAGTCTTGCGTTGTACGGAGTCTCCGCAGGAGTAAATATGGCCGCCGCGTCGGCATTTGCCGGATCAAAAGAATGCGGTACTCTCCAATAGGCTATACACTCCTATGTGTAGGCCTACTGTATATTTTTTTGTAGAGCCACCAACGTAGCTCAGTCGGCAGACTCGGTAGCCTGGTGGGAGCTGCGCTAGGGCTTGGGTTAGATTCCCGTTTGGGCTCATTACCTGATTGGGTTTTACCCGAGGTTTACCCAATCATAATGCAAATACCAGGTAATCTACGGCGAATCCTCGGCTCACTTCACCTTGCCAAAAAAAATTGCAATCTTGTGAAATCTTGACTTGTTTCACATCTTAAAGCTCAAATGCTAAAGTAAGTTATATGGAATTCAATAAGTGTAAAGAAATTGAATGAAAAATATGCAGACCCGACCGATGCTTGAAGCCTGCAGCATGGTTTCCTCTGAGAGGGAAGTAAGGCTGGGACGTCCGTGCAGAAGATTTCCGACATGTAAAAGAAATCTGTACCTGTCAGAGTACTTTGGGCATATACATTGAAATTGGTCACTGAATAGCCTCTGCAATAGATAAGGTCGCTATAATGCAGTCATTACCAACTGGTCGAGTTGTGACGTCGGGGTACGCTTTTCCTCTCGGAGAAGAGGCCCGGAGAAATAGAGTCGATCTCGGAGCTGTGGCGGATCGTGGATTGTCAGAGCTACTAGCTCTGGTTGAATGTATAGGTCTAATAGTGTAATGTAGAGAATAAGTAATATACTGAAAGGAAAGTAGATATCGGTTCCTTCGATTATTATGAAGTCGTGCTGGCGGCCGTATTGAAATCAGATCTGGGTATACATACCAGTAATACAAAGAAATGCAAAAATGAAAAAGTATTAGGTACAAAATTATAGTTATTATACATAATAGAAAAGTACAGTAGTAGTGGTAGTAGGAGTAATAATAATGACGTAATAATGATACTAATTATATTTACATATTTTCATATTATATACGGTATGCAAGGAATATCATACTTAAACGGGCAGTGTCCTTTGTCTCATTTTTTAAAATTCCCATTCATTTATGAAGCAACTACAAATATGTAGAATCTACATTGTAGACCTACCAGTTCATGCCAAACATAGATTAGTCTACACTATTCATTGTACAGTACCTGTATTTCTTAATCCTACTACTTCACCCGATATGAAGTAAAAAATGACATTTCATCTGAAATTAAGGCAATATTTCTCTATCTCACTTAAATTACTCACTTTCAACTTTACACCAGAAAATATAAATTTGAGGCAGAAGAGTACTGCCATTTTTCTGTCATTTGTCTTAAGTACGTTGTGGACAACTGTAGTACTCCATAAATTTAAGTATAAACATTAGGACTTAAAAACCTCCTTAGGGCCACACTTTTCAGTTCCTTTGGGTATCACATTCCTTTCTTGCTACTATCCCGTAAATCCACATGAATTTTCACAATCTTTACAGTAGATAAAAACATATCACATAAATTTTTAATTTGTCGCTATTTCCACCCGCAAGCTGAGAATCACGACTGTTTTCTCCTACAGATGACAATGAGGATACTTCACTTTGTACACGCCGTTTTTAAGTCATTACAATTTCCTCCATCTTACTTTCCTAGGATTGTGAGGTGATAAATCAACTTCATTTTGAACGGAAATAGTTATTTTGGGAGACACTGCAGAAATTTCAGGGTTGGTGCAAGTACTTGCATTTTCATTTATATCTTCAACCTAGAAAAAAAGATATAAAATTATTTAAAGACATGTACTTCTGTTATCTAGGTTATATCAGGTGACTTTCTACATAAGTAAAATATGCCTATCTACTAAATAACTGCATTTAGCTTTTACTCAAAGGGTTTACTCAAAGGGTTTTTAATAAAATGCCAAGCCGCCCAGGACTATAGTTTAGTCTAAAAATAAGTCTACATGAACTTAGGTACATTAAATATATCAGAAAGATACCAAAATTATTTAAATACTAGCTGTACCCGTGCGCTCCGCTGCACTTATTAGAAATAAATATAAAGTAATTACATAATTAAAATAGAACATTGGGTCCAGAGAACATTCGTGTTTGATAGAAGAATAAATCGTTTAATGTGCTACTCAATTTAAATTCTATTTAAATAATTAAAATGCTATCATTTTGGTCCAGAGACCACTCATTTGGTGCAAATATAATTCGTTTAACATTTTTCTAACTTAGTCTTGAATGCATCCTTTAATAAATCACTCCAAAGTAATAGAGTTGATTGTGTACGAAGATCATTTTTATGTTAACTTACTGTGCGTTTTTTTTTTGTTAAGTTTATTTTATTCACGCCTTAACATCTGTGGTCATGTCGCGTGTTTAGAATGTGTGGGTATATCAGCAGGCCGTTTTTACTCTTGTTGAGTTCCTGTTTCTATTGTGTGTTGTAGATGGCTTGTGTTCATGTAACTGATTATAGACTTTGATTAATGTTTTTGGTATTGGTAATTGAGGCGGTGATGAATAATGGCATGTATCTTTCCAATCCGGCATTTGCCTTTATGACTAAGGGAAATCATGAAAAACCCCTGTCAGATTGATCGGCCACGGGGTTTTGAACCCGGGACCCCCGAATGCGTGTCTCAAATGCTACCGTCTGAGCCAACTCGCTCGGTTGTGTATCATTGTTTATGCAAATAAAAACATGAGGTACCCTACATAAATATTATTTTAAGAAACACAGGAAACGACTGTGGGTAAATTATGAGCGCAGGAACGCCATTTCATGACATCTTTTAAAATAAATCAGCTTCAGTGATCTCCATGGTAAAATGAATGTATAAAATTATAATATTTTATGTGGATAAAATTAGAGCATTTTATGTGGACCAAATAAAGTTGCAATAATCACGTTATACAATATTTCGACAGAATATCAAGTTTTCTGTGCGTACAGATTTCTTTTCATCTTACCTCAGTCCACATTTGTAGCATTACATCCATCTAGAGAAACTACAAATTTCAAATAGTGAAGGTTAATTAGATTCTGAGATTACTTCATGCAAACACACAAAATATGCTCTGTATATTAATATTGATATTAAATAGACGGAGTCATTTGTTTCGATTTCATTGTAGCCATCGTCGTTGTTCCTGCAATAACTCCTATGTCATATCGATTTTCAGATTTTTGCTCTATTAAATAACTTAAATAGTGATGCAGCAAATAATACAATCTACTATAGGCCTATATAACTTAATTATATTTCTTCTTTAGAAAATGTAAGAATTCACGATCTCCTATGCACTACTGCCATAGAATGAATAAATTTTGTTTTTCTTCCTACTAAAAATTTAATATTTTGCACATAGAACGATGTCACTATAATCTGAGGCGGCGGTGGAAATGTATTGCATTTTTATTTTAAAACTTTTTTATATCCTTAAATATCAGTCCTATCAAAATTTCTCCCGGGATAAAACTTATCGGAAATCATTTTAAAAGAAACGTTTGTTATGTAACATTTTTCACGAAAATCAATAATAAGCGAGATATTTCGGTTTATTTAATTCAGACCCCCTTATAACCTCCCTTTTAAATAAAGTATTTTGAATGCCATATAGCCTAAAATCTAAGTTGCAACGAACTTAATTTTTGTTCCAATTTTCATCGAAATCCGTTCAGCCATTATCGCGTGAAAAGGTAACAGACATCCAGACAGACATACAAAAATTTCAAAAACGCGATTTTCGGTTTCTGGATGATTAATTATACATGTTAACACCAATTGTTTTTAGAAAAGCGAAAATTACCAGAAATATTTCGCTTATAGATTTATTATTAGTATAGATAGTAGCGTGTACCTGTCTCGTTTCTAAGACATTAACATATTATTATTAGGTACTGTAAACGCTAAGTTAAACTGGTTTGCCATACACCACTGCTACGATCAGGTCAGGACCTGCGCCCTGCCAGTCTATCTGGAGGGAGAACGCGAGAAGCTCGCTATGACGTCACAGAGCATTGAGTTGGAAGTGACTGCTGTAATAATTAAAATACTGTCTCTACCACCTACATCATTATCACTATTAAATTTGAACCGTATTCTATCAGGGAGTAAAAAGGGATATTTGTAAATGACTGGTGATCTTAGAGAAACGTTGAGGTTTTATATTTGGTTGAAGATCTTATACCGATACTTTTACTTTGAAACAAAATATTATGCAATATTTACATTGAGTGTTACAAATTAATGCAATCATATCAATGCATTACTTCATATTTTTCAGATTTATGCAGAGCGTCTTGAGATAGTTTCTTAATTTTTGTTTCGGGCTTTAGTTGTCTTTTATAGATGTACTTTTCTTTGTGTCTGAAGTGCAGATAGAACTGATACATCTCTGGCTTACTTTTTGTAGGCCTGTATGAATATTGATTCTATTGCAAGTGACAAATTTATGTGAGTTCGGTAACTTAAAACCAATATTAAAATTTTCGCAAAAATTTGCCGGAATTTGTCGAAATTCTCTTGTGGTTTCACTTTCCTTCACACCACTTACGATAGTGCCCCGAGAAGAGGGTCTTAATGGTAACATTACAATCTAAATATAATGTATGTGAAATCTGTTGCCTACTTTAGTGGCTTTGATATTTATGGTAGTTGATCTATCAAAGTTTCTACAGATTCTGTTCAATATTTGTTGTATCTCTTGTTGCGCTTGCATCGTTGGCCACTGTGCGAAGCTGTTCTGTCATCTTTAATGTTTCTGGTTAGTTTTAGTCTGCTAGAGCTGGGATGTAGTCTATGAAGAAGCGAACATGTGTTTGTATACGATTCTTTCAACTCCATTTACTTTCACCGTATACCTACATAAAGAACACACTACGTCGCGATATTCTTTTCTTCACGTACCTGTATTGGAAGATACAAAAAATAATAGACAATGAAATTTCTAAGACCACAGAATTAGAACTACACGTAAGTCTCAAATGTTTTTGTATACGGTTGTTTCAACTCCATTTACTTTCACCGTATATATAAAGAACACACCTCGTCGCGTTTTCCTTTTTTCACATAGGCTACCTGTATTGGAAGATATAAAAAATAATAGAATAGTCATAGAAATTTCTAAGACTACAGTATTAGAACTACATGTAAGTAAGTCTCAACAATGTTTACTTACGATTTCTTTATTGCAAGCCGTGGGCTTTCTAGCGTATGCTACTCTCCGACAAGACTTCTATTGTAGAAATGTCATTTTCTCCGACGAGGTATAATAAAATTGTATTGAACACCTCGATTTGAAATATCTCAAAGAATAACCTCCTGAAATTAAATGACATTACTTACTGTTTATCCTGCTTGCTGAAAACGGAGAAACGATATCTTGTGTCTGAAGTTCTTATTGCAGGAGACGCCACAATTTTGTTTTATTTTTATTCATTTCATTACTCTTTATTATGTCGGACAACGCATTATTAACATTACTGTCAGTTTGTACTCTGACATTAAAGCCTTGTTTTATATTATTATCATAAATAGTTATTCTTTCTATACTGTTAATCGGTATTAATTGCGACGGTAATATAATTAATATATAAATTAGGAGCAAGCACAAAATATTTAGTTTTGGCAACTTTCATCCTAAAACAAGTTTCCTCTAATGCTTTCAATAATAGGAGTCAGAATTTTAATTTTGTAGTACCAAATAAAAAAAAATGTTCTTCGAAAATATCCCAGCCATGTTCTTTTTTTATTCTCCAAATTTCACATAACATTTCCTTCTTTAATATTTACTAACGACTCTTATTAATCATATTAAAGAACATTGAAAAATTGTTTTAAATTATCGATTTAAACATTAAATTCCACATTTAAGTCGGCCTGAGTAGCGTAGTCGGTATAGCGCCGACCTTCTGTCGTCGAGGTTGCGGGTTCGATCCCGGCCCAGGTCGATGACATGTAAGTCTGCTTAAGTGCGACAGGCTCATGTCAATAGATTTACTGGTATGTAAAAGAATTCCTGCGGGATAAAATTCTGGCACACCGGCGACGTTGATATAACCTTGGCATTTGCGAGCGTCATTAAATAAACCATATTTTCAATTTTTTGCACATTTAAAAAATATTGCTTACTGCATAAAAATAAAAGCGTAATTCTACAAATTCGGGTTAGGTTCCCGATGGGGTCACGCATTTTTTCAAATTACCTAATCCTTTCGGCCGCACTATGGCTCTCAACTTCACCATTCTCTAACAGAAATGAGTACCAGGGGCAATCCTTGGGGGTAAAAATGGCGGGAACGTAGGACTGACATCCCTACTTCCATTAATGTAGATTGTTAGGTGGGAGCCTTAACCTCCCCCAAACTTTGGGCCGATTTGGCCTGTAATGGATTTCACTTTCGCATTAAATACGATGCTCCCAGCTATGATTACTCGCAATAAAAAAGAAGCAATTATTACACTACTGGCACATCTGCCTGCACTGTTGTTCTGCACTGCTACAGTGAAGTCTATCTGCACAAAGCATAATCCGTTATTGATTGCTGATGTGGAGTAGGGTGGCAAAATACTGCACGAGCTACATTATACTTTTTCACTGATGGTTCTACAGATCTGCGCAGACATAACTATGTGATATATAGATTTATTGATAATAGTTCACAAAAGTACAAACTTAATAATTAAACAAAATTATCTATATATAGAAAAGTAGTTATACATAGGTAATAAATATACAATTTCCTAAACTAATTAATTTATCGCAAATCTCAGTAATTAACTGTTTAAACTTGCACTTACGTCTAGTTTTAGTGCATGTTTAAATCAATCGTGATAATTATTAAAACTTTAAAACTTATTTATCTGCTTCTTTTCACAATTTTCTACCATGAACATTTTTAAATTAATTTTTCTTCTTCTTTTTTTCTTTTTTTTTTACTTTAAACATCTAAATTTATTCTATGACATTCATATTTATGTTTAGTTATAGGTTCACTTATGCATGTTAACTAATTATTCCATGTCATCACACTGCATCCAGGTTAGCAGTTGCTGACATATAGCCAGCACACTGCAATAGCTGAATCGGTATTTCTCAGTGAGGACAATAGGTCAGTCTGAATTCCTGCTACATGCATGTCAGCAAGTTATTTGCTTATTTATACATCTTGCATCATACATGTAAACATACTTGATATATTAAATTATATAAATCAGTATCAATTACAGTTACAGCATTCTGTCCCATGCTCACATTCTCGTTTAATACTATTCTACATTTTATTAAATTTGACATAACTATGTACAAATAACGGTTTTTGGACAACTGTAATGAAAAGCTACTAATTTGCATTTGCGAATATGCCATTAAATAAATTCACGAACAATCCATAAATAAGACGCAATTGCGATAAGTCGGTGAACAGTCCGTCTATGCTAACCGTTCCTGCACGCTGTAGACAAATCTCGCAGTCCAAGTATAACACTATACGTTCCATATTATGCGCGGTTGAGTTTGCCTGCACTTGCATAAACATTAATAAAACTTACAGGTAAACTAGCAATGTAAAATAGTGCGGCTCCGTGCATTATAGTTATTAGTGCCGATCAGATCTCGTTCTCTATTGTTTAGGGTAACTCGGTCTAAATCGGGTCAGTTTCAAAACCCTGTCTCCATATTCAAGCGTAAGCCAGTTCAAGCAAGTGCTGCCATATACTGGTCAGGAAGAGAACTTCCTGTACACGTTGAGTGTCATTGATGCTAGCTGGTGTGTGTATCCTTTGTGTTCACAGTAAAAGAATAGAGAGAACATAAAGGGGAGTTAAGAGTATTTTATACATTTCAAATAATGCTATTCGGCTACTTTATTATTCTACAACCATTGCAGAGAATTTGTGCGATTAACTTTCACTATTTAGTTTAAGCTTACTAGAAGAGATTATGGCTATTAATTCCTTCGTCGAAGCAGTATTCAGTGCTACCAACCTCTAGCGCAAATAAGTTCTAAATTTGGGTTAAATAGGGTCAGTAATATTGGACAAATAGGGTCAACTTATTTCAAATCAATCCGCTCAAATTAAGTATTTATTTTCAATTCTTTGTGACGGATGGTTAAATGTAAGAGGAAAACGTCAAATTCGTGGACTGAGAACGACATGCAGAAGGCTATTAAAGCATTTCGCGAGGGAAGAAGCCAACGTCATGCTGCTGAGTTGTTAGGAATTCCTCATTCATGTCTGCAACGACGTCAACTGCTTGAAAAGTAAAGGCCGTCAAACTACGTTTACTCCAGAACAAGAAAATGAACTTGTGTCTAGAATTTTGAAACTGTACGCATGTGGTTTTGGACTACACTGCAACACAGTTCGTTGGTGCAGAAAAGAAAACAGTGTTTGTTTGTGGAAGGTGTAAAGTGTTAAATTAAATCAATTCAATATTGATTTTAACGTTCCGTGCAGGTATATAGAGGGAAAAATTGTGACCCAATTTGCCCTAAACACTGACCCCATTTATCCTTATACAGAAGGGTAAAAAGGGTCACTGCAGTGAAATATTTGTTCATGTACAGACAGTTAGCTTAGAGTGAAAAAGAAACTTTTTTGGGGAAGTAGTACTTACATGTGACTGTAACTAATGATATGTTATGAGTGTAATATATTATGAAACTAACAATCAAATTAAGGATTTGTTACTTTTTGACCCCATTTACCCTTGGTTACCCTAGACACTTCCATCTGAACTCATCTTTTACCATTTTACTGTATTAAGTTTTGGAACAATTTTAAACGAAGTAAAGAACTTACTTTTGGTACAGAACATCAGCGTGACTCCAACCAGTCAGTTGACACGAATACATGGTCGAAAGGAAGATGTGACCATAAGGCTTTAATGTAATTATTACATAGTCTAATATAATAAACAAAATATATTTGTGTTATCATTTGCAGATAGAGTTAATTCATTTACTTTACAACATTTAACTTCATTTCAGTCAACATTGAGCTTCTTGAAGGAGCCCTCAAAGCCGAAGACATCGTCAGAGTTTAAGGGACCTCCTTGCCTTTTGCTCTCATCAGACTTGAAGTTCTCGTGTTGCAGAAACCAGTTGCGGTAACTGTCTACTTTCTTAAGCCACAGATCTGAAACAGTCCCAGCAAGATATAGAAATATTTAGATAGAAAGTGGGACCAATGTAAGACACATTTTGTTAGCCATGTTGTTTTAATGTAATAAAGACTTTTGAATGGAAAGACATGTTATGACTAGACCGCGGATTTGTGGGTAATAAAAAAATGTGTCTTAGATACCTAAAACCTTGGTTACATCCTAATCTTCCTTCCACTCTCGTAAACCTTCCTGGCTATACGCTTTGCCGTAATGACAGAGAGGGCAAGAGAGGCGGAGGGGTGGCTGGTTATATTAGATCCGATTTGCGACCTAAAATTATTCATCATTCTCCAAGCCAGTACTCTGCCAAACCCGAGTTCATGTTCATTGAAATTTGCACCTTATTCACAAAATGTCTAGTGTGTGTCGTATATAAACCCCCACATATATATGACGTAGATGATTTCGAAACCGCCTTACTAAACGTAACGCCGCAATATGAGAACGTTATAATCATGGGTGACTTCAATTCAAACTTACTTGACTCACATTCTAGTACGACTAAAAGACTTCAATCATTCTTTCAGTGCCTTGATATGGTAATCCTACCCCTAGCTCCCACACATCATACGGAAGGTACAGACACATTACTGGACTTGATAATTACTAACAATGTTGACAAAATACTGACGCATGGACAGTTGCCTGCACCAGGACTATCAGGGCATGATATCATTTATCTATCATTTAATCTGCAGTGTCCTAAATCGACTCCCAGAGTAATTACTTACAGGGAAATTAAAAGAATAGATAACATTGCACTGAAAGAAGACGCTGCACAACTTCCATGGCACATGATCTGGACATTACGAACTGTAGACGAGAAAGTAGACTTATTCAATACGTTAATACTTCAACTTTATGACAAACACGCACCATTAAAGACCAAACGTACCAGAAGAAACCCAGCCCCTTGGATGACGACTGAAATACGTAGCCTGATGTCCGAACGCGACTTAGCTTATAGAAAATACACCCGCAACAAAAACGACGAATATTTTAACTCCTATAAACACCTAAGAAATAGAACGACTCAACTAATAAGAAACGCTAAACTGAAATACTCCTACAAACTTATAGAACCCAACACAACCCCTTCCGAATTATGGAAAAATCTGAAGGTTATTGGACTTGGAAGGGCTAGTGAACAAGCAGACATTCCCATCCCACTTGACCGCTTGAACGAACACTTTGTAAAGGACCCGAGCTTGAACGACACAACGAAACAAGACACAGTTTTGCTTGACTCAGTTCCCCCAACTCGAGACAAATTCTATTTTACCGACGTCACTTCCATTGACGTAATGAAAGCCATCCGACGCATCAAGACAAAAGCCCAAGGGCCGGACAACATTAGCATAATACTTATACAGAAAATACAAGAGATAGTAATACCTACGATTGCACATATATTCAATAGTTCCTTAATCACTTCAACTTTCCCTAAAATATGGAAGCAAGCTTTCGTTCTTCCTCTTCCAAAAGTCAAAGTTCCCACCGACCCGAACGACTATAGACCAATCAGTATCCTGCCAGCCATTTCAAAAGCACTGGAAAGAATCGTACACAGACAAATTACTACCTACATGAACGAACACAAACTATTCGACGAGTATCAGTCAGGTTTCAGAGCTGGACACAACACAAGCACTGCTCTACTTAAAGTGACCGAAGACATTCGTGAAGCAATCGACTCTAATGAAGTAACAATACTAACACTTCTTGACCTTAGCAAAGCTTTCAACTCTGTAAATTTTGACCTGCTCACCCATAAATTGAGAAATATGTATTTGTCAGAGACTGCTGTGAGTTGGTTCGAATCCTACTTACGGGAAAGACAACAATGTGTTGTATCCGGGAATCGAAGCTCCTCCTGGCTTGACATAACATCAGGTATAGCACAGGGGTCGGTACTCGGACCATTGTTGTTCACAATATATGTCAATGATATTACATCTCTTGTAAGGCATTGTAACTATCACTTGTATGCTGACGACCTTCAATGCTACATCTCTTCCCGCTTAGACCGAGTAAATGACGCTATAGATAAATTGAACGAAGACAATGACTCGATTGTGACATGGACAAAGAAACTCCGTCTTAAAATCAATCCTGGAAAGACACAAGCAATTATATTAGGACACAAACGGCAAACCGACGCTGTAAAACACCTCGACATTTCCCCTGTTAAAGTAAGTACAGTGCATATCCCTTTCAGTTCTTCAGTAAAAAATCTTGGCATTCACATGGATAATAATCTCAACTGGGACATGCAAATCACAGAAACCTGCAGAAAAGTATATTCTATTATCCATGTGCTAAAAAGGATAAATGTTCATCTCCCCTCTTGCTTAAAAAAGTCCCTTGTGCAGACACTTGCATTTCCCTATTTCGACTATGCGGACATTTTACTGACTGACCTCTCCAGCGACAACAAAATGAAACTTCAACGTGCTCATAATTTGTGTGTACGTTTTGTAAGCAATGTTCGTAAATATGATCATATTACCCCATCCCTGGAAGCAATAGGTTGGCTTAAACTAGATAAGAAAAGAAATTTACATTCACTTCTCTTTCTCTTCGAAATCTTGCACTCTTCTATTCCTTCGTACCTGTCGTCTCGCTTCACTTACCTTTCTTCCCACCATAATCTGAACACACGCTCTCGTCATGAAAAAATACTAAAAATATCATCCCATCGCACCTCCTCATACTCATCTTCTTTCACAATATCCCTGCCAAGACTCTGGAATTCGCTACCTGCTAGCATCAGGGACTGTCGAAATAAAATTGAATTCAAACGAAAACTTACTAGGCACTTGGTCAGTAATTGATTACTTGTAAATAGTTTCTTTAATCTATCACAAAATATTTCAATATTCAGTAATTTCATCACTATAAAATTTTGTTATTCTAGATTTAATTTGTAATTCAGTAAATATAAAATATTCGTTGTTTCTCTATGATAAATTATCTAGCTTTAATTATTCAGGTAATCTTTTCGTACTTTGATTTTATTCTAATTGTAAATTTAATACTAATTGTAATGTTATTTGTAATTGTAATTGTAAATCTAATACTAATTGTAATTTTATTGTTGATATTGTAGTTGGAATCTCCTGGTAGAGGGGCAGAGAAGGCCTGACGGCCTTATCTCTACCAGGTTAAATAAATAAATACTAATACTAAATACTAATACTAAAACAAACTCTTTCAGTACCTCATTTAGGGAAGAGAAAAACCTATAGATATTTAAGGAAGTAGTACATTATTAACAAATGAGAAATGTATGAACAAGGCCAAAAAGAGCAAAACCCATACAATAGAGTTGTAAACTATAGGAAATTGTACTTGATTGTCCAAAGTGTGTATATGTAATGATTAAACTTTGTCAAAGGTATCGGTACTATCACTTTAAATAATATGTATACTCCTAAATGCATTAAAATCCGCACAAAAAATTGAGACAGGGAAATCAGAAACTCCGCAATTCCAATAAACCAAATTTTACAGTAGAGAGAAAAAACTTATCATCTGTCTTACTGACTTTAAATATTATACATTTATCTATTAATATTTTGTAAAATTACATTCTTTATGAATTAAATACTTCAAAACCTAAATTTTTACATTATCTTATGCTACAATTTGAAATAAACACTGCTGGAATTGGGGTTTTCTGACATTTACAGTGTATGAATTAAGAAAAGTGAATAGTGTTAAATTTCAAAGTACCTCGTTTACATGTTTCGACCTATTTATGGGTCATCTTCAGAACTGGTCGTTGTTGGTCTTGGCGCCACTTGTTCTGTTCCTGTTAGGGTGTGTTCCTGTGGTATAGTGTAGAGTCAAAGAGTGTGTGTGTTTTGAAGTTGAGTTGTGTGTTGAGAATTTCGTTGGGATGTGTTTTTGTGTGTCTGTATATTTCATATTGTTCTAATGTGTTTAGTTTCTGGCTTTTATTTTGGATGTGTAGTATTTCCGTGTCTGTGATGATGTCTCTGTGGGTGTGGTTAGCATTTGTGATGTGTTCTGCATATGAATCATTCCACGTCAAATCGCACAAATTTAGCTTGGAATTGACTTTCATGTCTCCGATTTCGATAAAACAAATTTTACACATTCTTTGGATTGAAAAAGTAAATACGTGTTTTATTATTGTTGTCTGTATCGATTATTGTAGTAGATATGTGTTATCAAAGATTCCGAAATAGGTAGCGCATCATTGTTGTTAAACGTGATTATCTCCACTAATAATCATCACAGAGATTTGCTCTTTGTCTCAATCAGAAGGTGACGGTACACACTTTATTCTTCGCATAATAATATAAAAATGCAAGTTTGTTAACTTTGTTTTAAAAAACATTTAAATGTATAAAAATATGTTTTAATGGCAGCGACATACTTTAAAATTACAGAAAAAAATTCTTAAATACCTTGAAATTATTTTAACCACCCTCAAAAAAATCAGAACGCTACTCTCAACCGTTGAAGAATAATTAAATGATACACCAAGCTGCGCGTCTTGAGTGCGCGGGCTGCATAAGTACTGTTGCAAGATGATGTGCAGGTGCAGCTCTGGATGAGAGTCGTGTGACCACTTTACACTGTTCTACGGTCAGAATATCACTATTTCGCGTAATTTATGTAATATAGTACTGTATTTAAATATTGTTTTTGTAAAATATACACTTGTAAGAATGATAACTACAGTTTACACACACAGCACTATTAAAACTAATCACCTACAACCAATTCTATTTAATGTCCACCACTTTACTCTCACTTTGAAGTGAATAGTTCTTTATTATGGCCTGAGATTGTGTCAGTGGAACAAAAGAATGAAGTTGTAAGATACCTCGTACCACTTTTGCTTGTTGGTACCTTGAGTAGAAAATATAGCTAAGTTATTTGTATTCGCTAATGGTAAAAATTTAAAAGAAATATTATAAATGATATTATTAATTCCATCAACCATTAATTTAACATTTTCATGGTGAACATAGACACAAACTGAGTGCGTGCCACTTGTTCCAGGGAGTACACATTCCTTTGGTCTGAGTTTGAAAATTTTTGAAAATCCTATTTTGATATACGGATATTGCTCTTTGAAACACTGGTAAGCTTTCTTGAGATCACACAGTATTAATCTTTTCTCTTTGTGAACTCTCTTTCCATATTCTTTAACTGAAGCACAATTCTTTTTGCCAGCCATAACCCTCCTCACGTCATCAGAATTATAAAGTTGAACAACCTTCTCTACTACAAATCTTCCCAAACTTTTTCCCGATTTAGGATTAGGAGTAACCAAAAACCCCTATTCTGCTCCTAATTGTTTAGAAATTCATATCATGTGAGTGGTGATATTAAAATGTTGTTGAATTTTACCGTAGGACTAACTTTAAAAAATTGTTAATATATGTATTTTGAGAAATGATATACAGTAAATACGATATTTCTACGATTTATAGAATCTTCAGTATAACCATTTTCATAATACGTTGCATCCTAATTTACGGAAAAAGTAACATTTAATAAATGACTAAATAATTCTGTCAGTACGAAAAAATTACACATGGGCTATTTAATTTCATCAGTAGAATATATAAAAAAAAATTGGAGCAAATATTAAGTTGTCATGTTTCGTAGGTGTTCAATTTGACATGGAATGACTCAAATATTTAATACCTTAACTCACTTATGGAACGAGATTTCTTTATAATCTCCACATAAACTGATATGTACCCTCTCCCACCCATACACAAGCTGTCAGTGTCCTGCATAGACTACTTCCGATAACGTAAATCTTACTTTTAAGGGGAGATGGCTGTATAATTTGAATTTCTTCCCATTTGATGACCATTTTTCACTTGTTTGTATGTACAAATATCATTGCTGCGACACCTTAAATTCGAGATTATTAAAAATAAAATTGGAGCAGAAATCTTGGGGGGGGGGGATGTAATTAACCACAGTGAATATCTATCGGCCATTTTTAAGGTAAATTCAAAACCTCTTTGTCGTTTTATTCCTAAAAACACATTCTTTAAAACGCCTGTAGCAAAATTTTGATATTCGTTTTCAAAATGTTTAAAGGAATACATCTTAAGAATCAATTTTAGAGGTACTTTTATAGAAACTTGAGGGAATATTTTTCATAAAACTTCCCTTGCCATTGCTTTCTACTTTTTGACTTCCAAGCAGCTGGCTTCGTAAATGAGTTGTTTATAATGAACGTAGGCTAAAAAAAACCCTGAAAGAAGTCAACCCCTTGAAAATGATATTTAGAAGCGAGCATGTTAATCCCAATTATGTATATTTTTCTTAACAATACTGGATATTTACAAGTGATACCTTAATTAGACCAACAAAATTATTTGCAAAGATGAGTTATGTTAACCTTTATAGAAACCAAGTGAGAAATTATGAGTTCTTATATTTTATTACTTTATCCCATTAGTGCATTTATAAAAATTTCAAGTTAAAAAGTTCAAAGAGAATGCTGTTCAACCATATGACTTATCTTTAATGCAAATTATGCAATTATAAATTTACACTGTATTTTTTTATACTCCGAGTTACCTAACACATTTAAGTACATAATCTGTGATTTATTGAATTGATTCGTAATATATAATAACAAGATAGTTTTTCGTCTACATGCAATAGACACATCGTACTTTAATAAAAAGAGTGTGATATGTCGATTCAATTTTAATTTAATCTTAACTTATTTTTTGTAAAATATGCTTATTTAACAATTTTACATAATCAAATAGTAGTGGACAACAATTTTCTCTCATGTACGTAATACATTTAAACACAATGTTTGTCTTCTTTCCAAACGAGTCTTAATATGCCAATACAATATTAGTATACGCATTTGATTAAAAGTTATCCATGAATATGTGTTTTTTGCATAGTAGGATATGGTTACTTAATTCAATTTGATTTGTACATAAATATGCATATTGGAAATTGTAATTTGTACATTCATGTGTTTGCAATGAATATGTAACAAAACCCAAAACTGATAATGACTTTGAAGAAGCTGAAAAACAAATTAAAGAAATGAATACATTAAAGAACATTACACAATTTAATCCACATCGAAGCAGATAAAAGACGCAGTTGTCATAATGGAGAGAGAATAATATATTAATAAAACGATTGAATTTATAGAACAGAGTAATATTACTGAAATAAGGTGTGACCCTACCGATACATTTCAAAACGAAATAAGAGAAACATTAAAATCAGTTCAAAACTTGATCCCCAAAAATTCAAGGACCCCACTATTTCTAAACTAAAAACACTACCAAAAACCCAAAAAGCAAATTTATTTATTTATCCAAGCCACCCGTCACAAACTGCATGAATGCACCAGCTTATAAGATTAGTAAATTTTTACATCAGTATCTAAAAACCAACATAGATCTCAAATATAAATAGGCAACAGGCAATACGAACTATGACTATGACTATGACTATGATTTTTAATATTATTATTACTATACCATACTAGACTATACAATATTACACTATACTATAGTGTATGCTATACTATACCACACAGTACATTAGGCCTATACTATATACTATACACTTTCGGATACTATACTATACTATACTATTACTATACTCATTACTGTGACTATACCTGTAACTGTAACCATAACTATAACTATGACTATGACTATGAATATGACTATGATTATTACTATTATTATTACTATATTATACTAGACTATACTATATTATACTATACTATACTATACTGTATGCTATACTATACCACACACAACAGTAGGCCTATATTATATACTATACACTATACACTTTAGGCTACTATACTATACTTTACTGTTACAGTAATTTACTGTAACTAGCTGCGAATATATTGAATAAGCAGTCGTGGACAGCCGATAAGGGGTGGTCCTCCAGATTGGGGGTTGGGCGAAGGGCTAACAACCCATCACCGTAAAAACAGCTTGTTACGTATCCCTATAATAAGCCTCGGAATAGGACTGATTCTCTGGCACGACCACAGCAAAGGAATAAGGATTTGAGATTTGGCACTTGGAACGTAACTAGTCTTTATAGAACAGGAGGGGTAACATTAGTAGCAAAATAACTAGCTAGATATAGAATAGACTTCGTAGGAGTACAAGAGGTTAGGTTAGATGGGAGTGGCATATCACAAATAGGAGATTACTTGTTTTATTATGGGGAAGGAAACAATAATCACCAATTAGGAACAGGATTCTTTATTCATAAAAGAATAAAATCAGCAGTAAAAAAGATCGAATTTATCAGTGACAGGTTATCATATTTAGTACTTAAGGGTAGATGGTGCGACATCATAGTTATAAATGCTCACGCCCCTACAGAAGAGAAAGACGACCATATAAAGAATAGCTTCTATGAGGAATTGGAACATACTTTTGATCAGTTCCCTAGATATCACATGAAAATTTTATTGGGGGATTTCAATGCTAAAGTAGGACGGGAGGATATTTTTAGACCAACTATTGGAAAAGAGAGCCTACACGCAATTAGTAGTGACAATGGAGTTAGATTAGTCAACTTTGCCACATCGAAAAATTTAATTGTCAAAAGTACAACATTCCCCCATAAGGATATACATAAATATACTTGGACTTCTCCAGATGGATTGACACACAACCAAATAGATCACATCTTGATAGATAAACGGAGACATACTAGTATAGTAGATATTCGAACTTTCAGGGGTGCAGACTGTAATTCTGACCATTATTTGGTGATTGGAGAATTAAGAGAAAGATTATCAGTAGCCAAGCGAGTAGAGCAACAAGTTAATATTACTAAATTCAATATTTTGAAATTAAAGGACGAGGAAACTAAGCAACATTATCAGGTCGAAATTTCAAATAGGTTTGCCGTATTAGCAAGTTCCGACGAAGTTGACAAAGAGTTAGATGTTAATAGCGTGTGGGAAAATATCCGAGATAATATCAAAATTGCAGCTGAACAGAGCATAGGTTATTATGAAACTAAGAAAAAGAAACCGTGGTTTGATGAAGATTGTTGCATGGTAGTAGAAAGAAGGAAACAGGCAAAATTGAAATTCTTACAGGATCCAGTTGAGGAGAAGAGAGATAATTATTTCAATGAAAGACGGGAAGCAAGTCGTACACTTAGGATTAAAAAGAGAGGTTACTTGAAGGAAAAACTGAATGAGGTAGAAACAAATAGTAAGAATAAAAACATTCGAGATTTATATAACGGTATAAAGGAATTTAAGAACGGATATCAGCCAAGGGTAAACGTGATCAAGGATGAGAATGGTGACTTGCTTGCAGACTCTCCATCAATCCTAAACAGATGGAAAAACTATTTTGCGCAACTACTAAATGTACATAGGCCAAATAGAAATGATCGGGACGAAATTGAAATACAAACTGCTGAGCCATTTATACCCGAACCCACGCTTTCAGAAGTCGAAATTGCGATAGAAAATCTGAAAAAGTACAAGTCTCCAGGTATCGATGAAATTCCAGCAGAATTAATACAAGAGGGTGGGAGTGCATTATATAGCGAAATTTGTAAACTTGTACTTGCTATTTGGGAAAAGGAAATTGTACCAGAACAATGGAAGGAGTCCATAATTGCACCTATTTTTAAAAAGGGGGACAAAACCGACTGTGGTAACTTTCGAGGAATATCACTTTTGTTGACGTCGTACAAAATTTTGTCCAATATTCTTTTGAGAAGATTAACTCCGTACGTAGATGAAATTATTGGGGATCATCAGTGTGGTTTTCGGCGTAATAGATCGACTATTGATCAGATGTTTCGTATTCGACAGATAATGGAGAAAAAATGGGAGTATAAGGGTACAGTACATCAGTTATTCATAGATTTCAAAAAGGCTTATGACTCGGTTAAGAGGGAAGTATTATATGATATTCTTATTGAATTTGGTATTCCCAAGAAACTAGTTCGATTAATTAAAATGTGTCTCAGTGAAACATACAGCAGAGTCCGTATAGGTCAGTTTCTATCTGATGCTTTTCCAATTCACTGCGGGCTAAAGCAGGGAGATGCACTATCACCTTTACTTTTTAACTTTGCTCTAGAATATGCCATTAGGAAAGTTCAGGATAACAGGCAGGGTTTGGAAGTGAACGGGTTACATCAGCTTCTTGTCTATGCGGATGACGTGAATATGTTAGGGGAAAATACACAAACGATTAGGGAAAACACGGAAATTTTACTTGAAGCAAGTAGAGCGATCGGTTTGGAAGTAAATCGCGAAAAGACAAAGTATATGATTATGTCTCGTGACCAGAATATTGTACGAAATGGAAATATAAAAATTGGAGATTTATCCTTCGAAGAGGTGGAAAAATTCAAATATCTTGGAGCAACAGTAACAAATATAAATGACACTTGGGAGGAAATTAAACGCAGAATAAATATGGGAAATGCGTGTTATTATTCAGTTGAGAAGCTCTTATCATCCAGTCTGCTGTCCAAAAATCTGAAAGTTAGAATTTATAAAACAGTTATATTACCGGTTCTTCTGTATGGTTGTGAAACTTGGACTCTCACTCTGAGAGAGGAACATAGGTTCAGGGTGTTTGAGAATAAGGTGCTAAGGAAAATATTTGGGGCTAAGCGGGATGAAGTTACAGGAGAATGGAGAAAGTTACACAACACAGAACTGCACGCATTGTATTCTTCACCTGACATAATTAGGAACATTAAATCCAGACGTTTGAGATGGGCAGGGCATGTAGCACGTATGGGCGAATCCAGAAATGCATATAGAGTGTTAGTTGGGAGATCAAAGGGAAAAAGACCTTTAGGGAGGCCGAGACGTAGATGGGAGGATAATATTAAAATGGATTTGAGGGAGGTGGGGTATGATGATAGAGACTGGATTAATCTTGCACAGGATAGGGACCGCTGGCGGGCTTATGTGAGGGCGGCAATGAACCTTCGGGTTCCTTAAAAGCCATTTGTAAGTAAGTAAGCAAAAGAATAAATTTTATTCCTTCACATTGAAGTTCATGGTGAAGTTTCTACTTTGGACAGACTGCAACCTTCTCGGAAATTAAAACACTCGGTCTGCTCGTTTTTAAAACTTTTCCTCGATTTTGTAAAAAGCACTTCCCAACCTTGTATGTTAATATACTATTTTTGGTTACACTCTTATACCAGAAAGTCTTCATTATACTTCTTAGTGAATATTAAAATGTAAATATTTTACAGTCACGTAGTTCCGTGATCTGTAATAAATTTTTAAGGGCACCAACTAAACTCTTCCCTTCTACAATAATTGCAAGAACCACATTTGTTACTATCGATATTATTTTTCTTCTGATGATTTAATTTCTTTATTAATCTTTTCAGTGCATAATCAGATCGTGTCCAGTTGCATTTTCCTCCACTTTAAGCAAGTACCTTCCTATAGTAATACCGGACAGCTGTATACTAGCAGCATTCACGTGAGTTCGAAATATCGCGGACCTGACATCTAGCGGAGCTGCGTGGAATTACGTCCACAAATACAAATATTAACATAGCGGGATTCAGACTATTGTTTAAAACGTGAGTTACTAATGTGGAATAATATATTATGAAACACTTCAGAAATGTTGAATAATATTTAATGTAAAATTATTATCTTATATCAAAGCTGCATATTATGAGAAATATTGCATACTTCATATTACTTTCCATAATTAATTGTTAGATATTTTTTCTTTGGTTTAGTGAGACAAAATCAATTCTGACATTAAGAATGAATTTACAATAATGCTTTATATACGCATTGCTGACAACTGCAAATATAAAATTGATAGTAATCTGATGCTTTTAATAATTGGTAAAGGGATGTGACAACAATAAAACAATTTGATAAAACCTTAACATTTGCAATACATTTTAACTTCTATGCATTTATTAGGTCTAAATAAAAAAAGCTATTTTGTATTTTTATATGAACACAAAGACGAAGGCATTAGGCCTACTAAAGAATGTCGCTGACTCATGTTTTATGATCCCTCGGAAATCGAAAGTACGATTTGGAGCAGTTTGTAATGCTGTAATTTTGTAGCAATTATAAATAGCACATAATTTTAGACCCTGATATTGTAACACAGCACTAATTAATAAAACTGTTAACTAGCCCAGCAACAACATACATTGCAGTTGATTACAGCTTGTTTCGCGAGTATCGCCACACCGGCCGCCTAGGTAGCAGCACCAGCGTCGTTCGCGTGCAGAACTGCTAGCTGTCCGGTATTATTATAATAAGGTATTTGCTTTAAGTACTGTATAGGAGACATTCGTCTATAGATAAAACTTGTTCAGTCTTCTAATGAAGACAGCTAATAAATAGCTATTTTAATACATACCCGTTAATTCTCTGCAAAATGATTGTGTATCAAGTGTATCTTTGTGGAGACAGACGAAATGCTGAAAACTACATTTCGCAAAGCAGGAATATCGAAGACTTGTATTTTCATAAAAATGTTCAAACATTTCTCCTGTATTAACGCGTAATTGTTTTTATTTTCCGTATAATGAATAAAGGAAATACTATGTACGAAATTTTAGGAAATTACTTTTACAATATTATTATAGACCTACAGATTTTATACATCTGAGCCATAAAAAACGTCAATGAGATAAACTGAAAATGTGAAGACTAGAAACATGTGTAGTGCATTATTTTCTAAGTGAAAATTTATAGTTAAAAATTCTCCGGTGTACTGAAAGAGGTAAAGAACCTTTCATAAGTATCAACGTGGCCACAGAATTAACGTAACGGTCACAGGATTATAAAAGATTAATTTTGTATTATTCCATATTTTGATTCCTTTAGTGTAGATTTAAAGCAGAAATTTACATAGCGTTATAAGAAGCGATTTTGTAAACAACGTGTGTTTGTGTTTATCCAGTTGTTCCGTCAGGTTCACATGCACTGCCCTATCTCGTAACTCTGGCTGGAAACCTGAACGAACTGTAAAAACTCTTGGTCATGATTGGTCGGTTTCTAGAGGGTCATGCCAGCGGCTGTGACAATTTGAATACGGAGCGTCGAACGTGGAAGACGTGTTTTATTGTTTAATATCGCGATAAGGATGTAAAAATTGTAGAATTTCCGCTTATTTTTCGTATTGTATTTAAATTAATTGTGTTCGGAACATTAATTCTGTGCACTGTGTAAATATTTGAGTTTTTATGCACAATAAAATATCTTGTTTATCTGTGTATGTAAGGAAATTATTAAGAAGAAACATATATTATGTACGTAGGTGTATTTCGTTTTCCTGGTATGAAGACTGACCTACTGAGGAAACTGGTGAATTTGTGAGTAGAACATTTAATGTAGGGTAGTTATAAAATATTTACGATTTATTAATTTTAGTGGGTCTGTAGATATAACATAATTGAATTGTAAATGAAGATAAATATCATAGGTCCTTCAATAACTGTCTATTTTTAACCTAATGCGTAGTACAAAAAATTACATTAGGTTATACACATAAAAATATATATACGATTAGCGCTTTCGCTATTAAGATAGCATCTTCAGGTCTGGTTAGCATATTATGAAGCTTTTTACATAAAGACTTGGATGGAATGCAACATAATGAAATGTAATAAAATACACGACGTGAGAAAAATTACAATGTTAAGATAACTGTGCAAATAAAAGGCAAAGTAAAATAATGGCTTGAAAAACAGGCAAATGGTTGTAATAATTCAAACCTCTGTAAGGTCTAGATATTAAATTATAAAAACTATGCCTTGAGATAAAAGTCTGCAAAACATGTGTGCAGCTTATAAATATAACAGAGATGTTTAAAAGAGTAAAAAGTTGCAACAGTCATCACGACGTTCTCCCAGATTTTGAGGTCTCTCTTTTTCAGGCGCTCCCATATTATATGTATTCCATACGTCAGTATGGGTACTATTTTTGCCTTAAATATTTTCATCGCCGTGTCAAGGGTGAGAGACTGTATGTGGTTTACGTCATTCATTGCTCTAATTGCCGAGATCGCCTTTTGTTTGACATGCATGTTGAACGTTGTTCCAGAAGTTTGAAAGTCACCCCAAGGTACTTGTACGAGTTAACGACTTGTAACCTCCCGTCTCCAATCTGCATTATGTCTTTCTCTGATACTCGGCCACTTTCCTGAATATCATCTGCGCGCTTTTTTCTTGGTTGATGAGGAGTCCATTTGTCTCGGCCCACTTTTGCAGATTATGTAGGCATTCCTGTACGTCTTCTGGCTTGCCGGAGGCTAATACCATATCATCTGCATATATATAAATTCTGGTGGAGTTGTTGTGGCTTATGTTGTTTCTTATTACATCCGCGATTGCAAGGTTGAAGAGCAGGGGGCTAAGAGGGGTCTCCTTGGAGGACGCCGTCATCATCCCTTCATATAAAGAGGTGATTCACGAGGGGTTACTGCCACTTACAGAGGTTATTTTGAAGACATTCTGAGCAAAAAAAGTCGTATAAACTTGGCTGCTATTCTCAATATTTTAAGATTTACACTAATTTGTAGTTGTTTCTAAAATACCTTTTCCTTTAGTTTTAGGGGTAAAGCAATATTATACATAGACAATGAGCTATTCAGAATATAATTTATTTAATTGGCTAGTATGCTAAGGCTAAAAATATGTTATTAATTTCTTAGTTACTTTGTACAGATATTTTTTTTTTTAATTTTTGACTGAAAATTACAATATTTTTACGCATTTATCACAACAATTGTTACAGATAACGTAACTTCTGCAACTTGATTCTTTACAGATCAGTTTTGCATCCTAATGTACAGTCTTAAAGAGTTTGCAAGAGTGGCATGATTTGTAACAATTATTGCGATAAGTGCGTAAGAAAAATGTAATTTAGTGATTAAAAATTGAAAAAACAAATTATGTACGAAGAAATTATGGAATTAACTCATTTGTAGTTTCAGAATAAAAGCAAATTAAAAAAATGATATTACTCTATTTGTAAAATTATTTTAACTTTAAAAGTAATTAAAAAGATATTTTACAAATAACTTCAAATTATTGTAACTCTGATAATACCGAGATAATACTCAAGTTTATATGACATATTTTAGCTCGAAATGTCTTAGGAAATAAGCTGCGTAAGTGACGCTAACTCATTCTGAATCACCCTGTATGTTTTTGGAGTACCTATAACATCTGCAATAAAGGGTAACTCAGTCATGAATATGAACCAAATCTCGGAATGCAAAAGTCTAAACTACATGAAACCAGAGAACTGAGAGACTGCCATTAGACAACAAGAACAACAGCATAATATATCAGCGGACTGAAATTAATATTCCCATGACTTTATCAAACTCCTTGGTATACTGTATATTAAGCTTTTATGTCCTGGTTAGTATAAATGAGTGCTGTTACTCTCAATATCTGTCCCATTGCTGTGTAATTTACGGAGAGGCATGCACACAAGCTGTTAAACATTGATTACTGATCTACAAACCTCTTGCATTATAAAATGACACCGACATAATTTTCAGTAAGAATTTAAATGGGACGGTGTGCAGAAACATTAGTAATTTTATTTTGGAAAAAGATGATCAAATAATTAATCTTGGGAAAATTGATGCAGAGAAATAAAATATCATGATGAAAAATGTGTTTGCTTACAAAACGGGATTTCGAAGAACATTACAAATAGACAAACATTTAATGAACACACAGGTCACCTTCACTAAAGTCGTGGAAGATGATGATGGCTGCGAAGAAAACAGTAACGATTTATTAGTGATATATCTTATAGGCCTAAACGTGGTAAATGGACATAAGTGACTAGAGGAATTTTCTATTTATTGTTGACTCTCAATTTAAAATAATTTGCCAGCACATTGCAAATTAATTCCTCTAGGCATAATATTTATTTACAAGATTAGTCATAAAATTATGTTTCTTTTATAATCTTAATTTTTATAATTCAAAACAAGGAGTTATTTTGTTAATTAGTTAGTTAGTTAGAATCGACGGCAATTCGGAAGGCGTTAGTCTGCTAGCGTTTGCGTCGAGAGAGACAGATAGAGAGAGCAAGGCAGCGGACAACATTGCCACATCGTACTTCACGCGCACGTGCAATACAAATAGCGTAGGAGAGAATTTAAATTATCAAAAGACAATACAGACCTTAGCAGTTGATTATAGTAAGCTTGACACCAAACAAATCCTCTTTCCTTCACTAACAGTATTCTTTGCACTGTTCTCAATCCCACACCACATGCTTCTGCAGTCGTTCTTGCGCGTTGTCAACGTTGCAGCCAGCATCAAGATGGCCGGTAGCGTTCTGCTCGTCAACGTTTTTAAAATAATTAAACACCTTAAACACTATTTTCCGCGCCTGCCTGTGCAATACTTGTCTTTTTACAGTCTCTTCTTCCATTTATTTATCTTACACACACACAGCAATTGTTAGTTTTACTACTATTCTGTGTATTGAAACACTCACACGTGAACAAACGAACTCGGGAAGTAGGTCTACTTGTTACTGACTGATTCCAATTGGTTCTACTGTACAAGCTTGTGACGTCATATGCCAGAAATGCTGCGGCTCACATAGCAGCTGACCGCCTTCCGAAATGCCATCTAGTCTAGTTAGTTAGCTAGTGGGGTTTAAAAAGGGCGCGCGAGCTACTATGGCTATTTGTGCCCTTATACAAAATTCTTCCTAAAAACAAAAACACAAACAATACAATAAGCTGAATGCTATGAATCAATGATTATGAATGTAGAAAGATGTCTAAAGAGGAGAAAAATCACATTACATATTATGTAAGTGGAATAAAATAAAACTACTTAAAGGAAGGAAAATAATCCGAAAATGATACAATATCTTTGTCCTGAACGATACATCAATTTTTTAATTCGTTCAATAAATGCTTTTTATATCGCGATTCAGTAATCTAACTATTAAAGAGAACCTGTAAGTGGCGATGTGTCTTGGTGAGAACGGTAGGAATGTTCAATCGGTTTCGGTGGGACAGAAAGAGGAGTGAATGTTTTGCCAGTATACAACGAGGAAGAAATTTTCTAAATTTCTGTGTTCTTTACTGCATAGCAGAAAAACTACCGAAAATTAAATTAGTCTCCAAACTGTAAAATTTTAGATTACCAAGATGATGAAGACAGTAGAGATATCTCGTAATGTTTGAAAATTGACTTACTTTACGACTGTGCAATGTGTTGTAAATGACGATCTGAATTGTTTCAGAATTTTGAAATTATTTAGTGGAACTATATGGTGTGTTTGTAATATTAGGTGGAATAATTACAGGAGAGAAGAGCAAAGAAGGAGTAAGTGAATGTAGGTAGTTTTTTGTGTAGCCTATTGACATTGGAGATAATTCTGATAATTAAAGAAAAGAATATATATAATAACTGTAGGAAGATCGAGAAATGGAAGGGAGGCAGTATAGGAATGGACTAGATTAAGGAGGATGGATTAGGGAGGAATAGATGGCAGAACAAAGCAGGGTAAATGAGAGGAATAAATGAGGAAGTAATTAGCAAATAAATTGTAAATTGAAAACAGTGGGTTGTAAAACAGATAAAGCGATTAAAGAAATTTCAAAAAGAGGAAATGAACTAGAGCGGAAATGACAAACAATGGACTGATGTGCAGAAGTCCGAAAATGTTAAAGTGATGGCGGACAGATCAATGATCATATCATATCATATCATATCATATCATATCATATCATATCATATCATATCATATCATATCATATCATATCATATCATATCATACCATATATAATATCATACCAAATCATATCATATCATACCATATATAATATCATACCATATCATATATAATATCATACCATACCATATCATATATATCATATCATACCATATTATATATATCATATCATACCAATTCATATCATATCACATGTCATGTCATGTCATGTCATATCATATATCATATCATATCATACCATATATAATATCATACCATACCATATCATATATATTATATCATACCATATTATATATATCATATCATACCACATTATATATATCATATCATACCACATTATATATATCATATCATACCACATTATATATATCATATCATACCACATTATATATATCAAATCATACCAATTCATATCATATCACATATCATATATCATATCATGTTATGTCATGTCATATCATATATCATATCATATATCATATCATATCGTATCATACCATACCATATCATATATATCATCATACCATATTATATATATCGTATCATACCATATATCATATCACATATCATATTATATCATATATACCATATCATGTTATGTCATGTCTTGTCGTATCATATCGTATCATATATCATATCATATCATACCATACCATATCATATATATCATATCATAACATATTATATATATCATATCATATTAACATATCATATCACATATCATGTATCATATCGTATCGTATCAGGCATAGCGTATATTTTTATATTTAAGGCAAAGAGTCCTAGAGAAATTTTATCAATATCGCTGTCACATGCCTTTCCATAAAAAATCAAGCATGGGTAATTATTCATACTCAAATGACATCACTGTAACTGAAGGAAATAAGTGTAAATATGAATGATTATGATTTAAGGAAGGTGGATAAAAAGGAGACAATAAATCGTTGTATCCAATGTGAAGATTTAACTAAGTAGACTTCTTTAAGTAAGGTATGGGCTAGTCCGAAACTGGTATTAACATCTCTTTTCTAAAATTAAATCTATTTTCGAGAATTTTTGTTTTTCGGTGAACACTTAACCAACGGAGGTCCAGTGATGTCACTATTATGGAATAGCCTTTAAGCAACATATTATACTAGCACTATTGTACCTATGGCTATGTTAGTTCATGAGGTACTTACGGTTTTTTCGTAATGCGCGATTTTTTCGCCAAATATCAATTCCTATAAAAGAAAAATAAATTAGTAAAATTATGCTCAACATATAGCACTGAGTCAGTAATTTCGAGTAGTGGTGACTCATTTAGCATCAATGCTAATAAGAACAAACAAACAAATAATAGTAATAATAATAATAATAATAATAATAATAATAATAATAATAATATTATAATAATAATAATAATAATAATCTGTAGCTGTGCTTCGACTGAACACTTGCCATCCACAGTTTTACATATTAGAAGATAACAACAATAAAGCAATAGATATCAATAGATTAAATTTAATAGTTCACTGTTTTTATTAATCTTCTTTGTAGAAATTAAGCTTTAGTGGCTTCGTTTGTATAAATGAGGGCCTTCACTTTCAATATCTGTCCAATTGCTCAAAGTGGCAACCCCTCCCCTACTGACCTACCTAGCTGAAAATGTTATTAATCTTTTTAAACATCCAACGTGTTCAATACACAAAAATTCGAATGGCAATGTAGGTATTGTTATAACTACTTTATTCACTGATTTAGACCTCAGTGGTGGGGGGAAGCAGGGACCCACGCTGCACTCTCATTGCTAATGGAGGTGTACGTCCATCCAGTCGTCTTTCTTGTAGCATTAATTTTTAATTAAACACTATAGGCCCTTACTTAATTACTTATGGCTGTTAGAGAACACGAATGTTCATTGCCGCTGTCATACAAGCCTTCTATCGGTCCCTTCCTGAGCAAGATTATTTCAGTCTCTACCATCACATTCCACCTCCCTCAAATTCATTTTAAAATGATCATCATACCAACTACGTCTGTGGCTCCCAAAGGTCTTCTTCTCTCCTGACTCCCAACTAACATTCTATATGTATTTTTGGATTCACCCATACGTGCTACATGCCCTACCCATCTCTAACGTCTGGATGTAATGTCCAAAATTATGCTACGTAATGAATACAATCCGTGCATTCTGTGTTGTGTAACTTTCTCCATTCTCCTGTAACTTCATCCCTCTTAGCCCCAAATATTTTCCTAAGTATCTTATTCTCAAACACCCTTAGCCTCTGTTCCCCTCTCAAAGTAAGAGTCCATGTTTCGCTACCATACAGAACAACTGGTAATATCACTGTTTTATTAATTCTTACTTTCAGCTTTTTTGAGAGCAGACTGGATGAGAAACGCTTCACAACCGAATAATAAGATGCATTTCCCATATTTATTTTGCGTTAATTTCCTCCTGATTTATGTTTCTATTTGCTGCTGTTCCTCCAAGATATATCCACATCTTCAAAGGATAAATTTGCAATTGTTCTATTTCCATTCCCTTCTATGTTCTGGTAACGAGGCATAATGAATTTGTATACTTCGTCTTATTGGGATTTACTTCCTAACATATCTCTTTACTTGTTTCAAATGAAATTCCAGTGTTTTCCCTAATAAACTTGTGGATTTTCTCCTAACTAATTCGCGTCATTAGAATAGACAAGCAGCTGATGAAACAACATTTTAGGTCCTAGGGAAATTCTATCAATACTACCGTCAAATAGCTGTTCACAAAACAATTAAATTACCGATAATGCATGCGCGAATAACAAATTCTATCTGTCGGGAATATGTGTGCCTATGAATGATTATGCATTAAGGGAGGCGGATAAAAAAGATGCAATAACTCGTTGTATCCATTGTGGGGATTGAAGAAAATTGATATATTTAAAGTAATGCATATAGTCCGAAACCGGTATCAACACCTGTGTTCTAAAATGAAATCAATTTTTCAATTTTTTTTTCAGTAAACACATTTGATACGGGCCCCAGTGGTACTGCTATTAAGGAAGAGCCTCTAAGCAATATATACTATTACCTGTATACATATATATTTACTTACGTTGTTATATATGCTTCTTATGATAATGTCCTCTCTTGGAACAACCTAGAAGAGGAAAAGAAACTATTATAAATCATGTTAAAACATAGAACTGCGTCGGTAAATGCCAGCAGTACTTATTGATTTATCACTAATGCTAATAAGAACAAACCAGGAAAACAATCTACTCCCATGTTCGTCAGAACAACTGTAATTAATTCCATCTTCGAAGACCATGGCGTAATAAACCACATCAAAGCATGCATAAATAAGATAGAAACCAATATTCTATTTCGCAATTTTTCCCAATTGTCTATTGGATCAAATATTATTTCCGTGTGAAACGCTTTTGCACGAAAGATTTCAGTTCAGACTGTGACCCCGACTTGTCCACATCAAACATCCCGCACTTCCAAATTACACTTTCTTACTCCAAGCATGACGCACACAGGTTTGCTAGGATTTGGTCCAACGCCGAACATCGGATGAATCGCACAACACATTTTGAAAACCGGCGTCTGCGAGACGTTCGCAATGTAAACATCACGTGCTTAACTTACTGCAAAATGAGAAACAGGTAAGTATTGTAATGCCAATTTAAACTGTGACATTGCACAGAGAACTCGCTGTGCAGTACTTGAAAACAAACCAACTACAGTTATTTTCTTCGCAGTTGTTGCGTTTAAACCGAGATATCAGACCATTTCAGGGACAGATGGGTACATGTCGCACACATCACACCGTTGTTGTGTTTTTGACATTTTACTTCAATTACTAAGCGCTGTGGATCAAAAGTAACTATTACTCCATTTGACTTCTGGGTATTGCCTCTCATAACTCCATAATTAATCACCATACCATGGCGGTGCTTATCTCGAATTTCATCGCCACAAAATCGTCTGTCACGCTCCGGTCTTCGAAGATGTCATATACAGTATATCAACATATTTGTGCATTGAACATAGTGGACATTTGAAATTAACACTTTTTAAGCTAAATGTTTAGAGGAACAAAGGACAACAGTGGACTAAATGCAATATTCCACTGTTTTTATTAATTCTGTTAGTAAGGATTGTGCTTTAGTGGCCTGGTTAGTATAAGCCAGCGTTTCTCAAACTATGGTCCGCGGACCACCTGTGGTCCTCGAGGTCTGCTCTTGTGGTCCTTCGAAAAAGACAGAAGAAAAAATAAAATTCAAACGAATTGCGTATCACACCATAGCTGAAAATCTCAGAGTTTGAAAATGACACAATCATGGCAATCGCCTTTCATTTTTTCTCCCAGTACTTACACCAATAATAGAACTAGCCAAATTGCAGCTTTACTTGTTGAAAATCGGACATGTTTTTTTTTTTTTCTGTTTTTCTGGATGATATAAGAAATTTTAGACTCCGCCTATTTTAAAATCCGGGCGAATCAGATCCAGAAATACAAATTATAATACCTTTCTAATTATATTTTTGCAGCCAATCACAAGCAACTTACAACACATTCTCTGCAGTATTGATTCATCGCTTGCCTGTTACTTGTTTAAAATCCTTCTTATGTGGTAGTTGTCCATGTCTCTGTTAAATAGTGTCCATTATACATCTTTGAAAAGAAAGGAACATGATGATACGCTTCATTTAGGCAGTGCTAATAATTCAGAAGCTGTGTGTGAAGATATTAATATCAGTGATTCTAGTGCCATGAAAGAAATATCTAGTCCTAGTGGTAGCTGTTCAAAGAAAAAAATACTTTCGTAAATATAACAAGAGTTATTTGGAACTTGGATTTACTTGGCGTGGCAATGAGAGTGAAACAAAACATCGGTGCGTTGTTTGTTACGAAGTGCTTTCAAACGAGTGTATGAAACTCTCAAAATTGAAACGGCACTTAGAGACGAAGCACAGAAGTGTAAAAAGTAAACCTGTCGGATTACAGTATTAATGTGAGTACTAATATTTACTTATTTTTTTAATTAACAGTTAAATATTATCCAAACTCTAATCGACTTGAATTATAAAAAAAAAACTAAAATGAATTTTCTTCTATTAACATTAACTTAATTAGTTAATACTAATATAAAATTAATTGAAATAAATTTATTCTAATTAATTAATTACGTTTTAAAATACAAGTAAACTGGCATTAAAATATGCTACAAAAATGATAAATTTGCTTTCGAAGAGAATAAGAATAAGGTGGTCCGCAGAACTGTTCTGACTTAAAAAAGTGGTCCCCACTTTAAAAAGTTTGAGAAACGCTGGTATAAGCGAATTGTGACACTTTAAATATCTATCCAATTTCTCTAAATGACACCCTGCTACTGAAGCGATACCTTCTGGTAAATACCCGGCTAAGAAGATGGTTTTAATTTCAAATCTACAACTTGTTCAATGCATAAAAAATTGAACAACGTTACAATTAAATGTGATGTATGTAATAAAGAATAACTATGGACTTTTTGTAAGTCGTTTAAACATCTCCCATTAATGTATTTAGATCCACCAGCGCATTATCATCATTTAGTAGCAATTACGTTTCTCGAATCTGTGGTTAAACTTCGCTGAAGTTTCAAACTTAACATTAATTATTTCTCTAAATATTCTTCTACGTCGATTATGTTGATAAATATTAAGTTCATCAACACCAGAAGAAGAATACATGCTTTTCTTCTTTTAACAAAACACACTTCAGACAATTTTAGGATCTAAAATAATGCGGTATAACCTCCAAGAGTAGGATAAGAATTTGTTACAAAATTTGTAAATTTGTAACAAACCATTTGTAAAATTGTAAACAAATCACAATTATCATGGCCTTGAACCTGTTACTTTCTACTTCACTTACAAATTTACAAGAATGTCTTTGTGAAACAAAAATTTGTGAATTTGTAGATCTGTAACTTTTCTTGCATGTAATTTGTAATTTGTACACTCGTGAAATAGGCGCAAGGTCATCGACCGCAATGAATGACGTAACATTGGAATCTGCATTGTGAGCGATGTAGATAAGAAAAAGAAACCGGTTGGTGGGAAATTACAAATGTCCAATCGCCTGCCTTTGTCTGATGTAATGACACAGAACTCGCAGATAACACAAATACACTCTCATTAGTTCACAGCAGTTCAGTAGTTATACAGGTACAGTTATCGGAACTGTTAAGTTGTGTTTTTCAGGATGCCTTATAAATTTTCGACTCAAGGATATGTCGATATTGTGTATATGTATGGTTTGTGCGATGGAAGTTCCTTGCGTGCCGTCGCTGAATATGAATGACGCTTTCCGAACAGAAGGGTACCATATCGAAGGGTACTTACTGTATATGGGGTTGGATGAAAGACTTGATATAGCAAAGGAATGGGAAACAGAAGAAGCGCTAATCGACCGTATTTTGGATGCGGCATAAACAACAGGCACATGCATCTCTCCCGAGCGACGAGCGCCATTCACGCCCGAGCGCAACAGTGCATTGAAGCAGAAGGAGGTACCTTTGAAAATGTGCGAAAAAATCGACCACTACGTCTAGAAATTTGTCCGTTATCTGTGTCTAAATGAGAGTTAGTACAATGGAATCTCAGAATTTTTCCTGAAATCAAAGAGCCGTAACCGTTCGAAAACGGACCTATATTCATATGAACATTTTGACTCAGAATGACTTCAGAATTCACATCATAAATTTTTTACCTTTCCTCGTGAATCACCCTATATATCTGAAAATACATTACTTATCAAAACTTCGTATGTAATTGATTATTTTTTAAAGCAAAAATTAATTATAAAAATCATGTATTGCTATTTGTGGTTTGTTTAAAAACCATTTTACAAGGACACTTTAAATTTTTAAATTATTAGGAGTATTAACTGGTTTTTGGTATCTTTCCGAACTTCCAAAAACGTCTCCTGTAAAGTTTCAAATTTGCACATATCAGTTTATTGCTCCCCACCACAGGTAGTACATTACCTGTTGTATCCTCTTCGAGAAGATTCGACGTAATTGATTGAACCATTAGATGTGCTATTCCTGAATGTAGGGCATTAGAGGATTTATTTTAATTATTGTAACACATCCTCATTCCTTTAACGGCCCATTTATTTATACCCTGCCATTCTTCTCATGCTTCCTTCATTCTTCCTTTTGTTCACGTTTCACATTGGTAACTTAATACAAGTCTTGATAATGTTTTATAAAGTGATAATATAGTATATCTTCGCAATTAGGATGGCTTCAATACATTATTAAATTCCCATAGTACTGTATGACTTGAGGCTTTCCCGGCGTTTGATGTAGAATAACTCTTCTCGGGTTCTCAGCCAGGTGAGTTGGAGATTTGTTTCCAAGCTTTCGACGGCTAACTCTGCCATATTCTTCATTCCCTGAAGAAGATGGCAGAGCTAGCCGTCGAAAGCTTGGAAGCAAATCTCTAACTCACCTGGCTGAGAACCCGAGGAGAGTTATTCCCATAGTACTGTTCTACTTGACAATTTTATCTCGCATATCAAGTTCTTCGACAAATGAAAGCTTGAAAACTAAATATGTAAAGCTGTTAACTTTTTCTAACAATTTATTATTTCAACATATTTTGCTTCGTACAGAATATTTTCCACAAAAAACGAGAACTTTAGATGTATCAGTATTTATATCCATAGAATAATTTTGTTAAATCATTTGAAAGTTAAAACTGAACGTTGCAGATTATTCCCTGAAGAAGTTGTAAGAGTCAAACAATATACAATCTAGTTGTACCATTATTTTGAATTATAGCTATACTTCCATTAGGTGAATTTCTCTTTAACAAATTCCATCCCCACCCTTCCGTGGTATAACCTTATTTTACAAACGAGGCTCTGGAGACAGAATCATGGCGATAGAGAAAATATGCTGTAAGTACCTGATATGCCTCTCTACACGCTTGGTAGCAGCCCTGCTACTAGACTAGATCCCTATTGGCTGGCAACCAACCGGCAGGAATTCTATTGCTATCACATCTCATAAGGAAGATATAAGCTGGCGAATATAGTTTTAGATAAAATAGTAGAGCAGGTTTAGCAAATTTAAGATTGGGGGCATGGAAGGGTAATAAAATTGTCAACGAAGAAGGAGAGCGCCTTTGTCCACTGTGCAAAGATAGGGACTCCTATAAACATATTTTATTTCAGTGTGTGAAATTGGAACATGTACGAAGAAAATATCTACCACCCTCGATGCTAAATCACAACAGGAGTTCGCTTGCATGTCTCGGCCTCATGTAGAATAGAGAATACGAACTAAAGACTGAATGGTTCCTCTTGAAGGCGAGACAGATTAGAACTTCAGCTGTTGAAGTTTGGGACACGAACTGACGAAGGGATAACGGTATTTACCCAATTATACACTTTATGTCTGTTTTAGGTTAGGATATATTATATAATGTGTTTTGTTGTGTCATTTTCATTTTAATAAGTGTGTTTTTTAGAGAGTGGTTGGATATAATCATAGGTGAGGGGAGTGAAACCTACAAAGTAGAACTTGTTTTAGGTACAAAGCACGTATGGTCAGAAGACCCATGCATTGGATTTTAGAGAAAATTATGATAATATAAAATCGGTATGTATAATATTACTCAATAAATCCATCTATTTATGTATAAGCTGGCGAATATAGTTTTAGATGTTAGGGTTTTCAGAGGTCCTAAAATTGATTCAGAGCTTCACTTGTTAGTCTGTTGTTTATGTTTAAAACCCACATCGCTTAAAAAAAGAAATCTACCCTAAAAATAATGCCGTCATTGATTCAAAGTGAGTCTGTTCAGGAATTCCTGAAGAATTTCATTACATCAGAGACGACTAGATCATATAATAGAGTAAGCTTCAGTTCTATAAAATCCTGAGAAATGAAGGATGCTTCAAACAATTCTAAAGCAGAGAGAGCAAAGGGAAGTACTGGAATGAACAGACAGAGGAACAGAAAGAAGGGACTAAAAATTTGGGATGAAAACGTGGCAAAAATGATCTTTGACAAAAATGAGTCATATTCGAAATTCCGTACCACAGACATACATATAAATATAAAACTGAATAGCTCATAAATATAAGCAACAGCCTAAAAATAAGTACTCAGAAAGTCTAGACTACCATTGTTATAACTATTATTTTAAATTATTCTAAATATACATTCCGAAACGGGTATCAATATCTCTGTTGTAAAATTAAATCTATTTTCGAGGAAACTTTTTTAGGTAAACATTTACCAAAGGAGATCCAGCGATATCACTAATACAGAAGAGCTCAGAAACAACATATACTATTAACTGAGTTCGCTTATTAGTTTTTTTACCAGATTCTTCTTATGATGAAGAAGTTTCTCATCACTTGTTTCAATATATAAAAAATCGAGCCAGTAAGAATTATGCTGAAAACATAGCATTGCCAGTAGTAGTTACTCATTTAGCAGCAATGCGATGTCACTATTACGGAAGAGCTCAGGAACAACATATACAATTAACTGTGTTCGCTTATTAGTTACTTACCAGATTCTTCTTTAGAAGACAATTCTCTCCATCACTTGTAGCAATCTATAAAACATCGAGCCAGTAAGAATTATGCTGAAAACATAGCATTGCCAGTAGTAGTTACTCATTTAGCAGCAATGCGATGTCACTATTACGGAAGAGCTCAGAAACAATATATACTATTAACTGTGTTCGCTTATTAGTTACTTACCAGATTCTTCATCTGATGAACGACTTTGTCATCACTTAGAGCGATCTATAAAAAGAAACGAGCCAGTAAGAATTATGCTGAAAACATAGCATTGTCAGTAGTAGTTGTTTAACAGCAATGCCGATAAGAAGAAACAAAAAAAAAAAACAATAATCTATAACCACGCTTCGTGAGTGCACAAGCCATGATATCCTTACACTAATCCACAAAACAAACTAACAAATAAATAAATAGATAAATAAATAAACAAGCAAGCGAACAAACAGCCAAGCAAATAATAGTACATTATGCAACGAGCCCATAATGATAGTAATTTAGACGCATGTGTATGAAACGAGCACAAGCGAGTTTCACAATTTTATACGAGCGTCTTAATTACCATTATAGACAAGTTTCATACGACTTTTTATGCTCGACCATATTTGTAACTTGATATTATTCATAACTTTCACGTTATCTTATGTGAATGGGAAGGGAACTGACCTTGTGCAATATCGTGAATTGTGAGATGTGCGCAGACACGAAAGTATTGATTTTTTCCCCGAAACGAATGTCGACGACCTTGATGTAATCTCGTTAAACATGATATAACCTTGAAATTGAATTCGACATTGAAAAATTAGATGACAAATTGAATTTATTTTAATATTATTTACAATTAACGCTAATTATTACAGTAACAGAACATAATCTTCTACGACAGTATTGGATTTGCAGCCTGCGTGACGTTTTGCTAGTTGTCATTCGATTGCATATCCGAGAATAATCGAAAACATGAACTTTAATGAATAGGTGTACTTTAATGACATGCATTAAAGGACTGCTACCAGGTGTATAATTGCTACATTTCCGCATGGTCGAGCATAAATAAATTTTTATATACATGAAATTGTGAGAATTATATATTTCTAAGCCAAAGAGAAAAGAAAAATTATTGAGAGCATATTGAAAATAGAGTCCAATGCTATTAGGTGCAGTGTCATAATTTCCTGAACATATATGCTATTTACGTCATTTGTTGAGTAAAGTTTATAATATCCAACAAGTAGATGCTCAATATGTATGAGAAATGGATTCGCACATAAAACAATTTCGCTTAAAATGTGGCTTTTGACTATCTCATTCTCATTCCTTCTTATAGAGGAGTGATTCAGAGGGGTTACTGCCACTAACAGGGATTATTTTGAAGACATTCTGAGAAAAAAAAGTCATTTAAACATGGGTGCTATTCTCAATATTTTAAGACTTACACTATTTTGAAATTGCTTGTAAAATACCTCTCTTATAGAGAACGAGCTATTCAGAATATAATTTCTTTAATGTTGGCTAGTATTCTGAAGCTAAAAATATGTTATTAATTCCTTAGTGAGGTTGTACAGATTTTGTTTTCAATTTTTAACTAAAAATTTCATTATTTTTCAGCACATATCGCAAGACTTGTTACCAATCACATAACTTCCAGCAACTTGATTCTTTACAGTTCAGTGTTGCATCCTAATTTACAGTCTTAAAGAGTTTACAAGGGTGGCGTGATTTGTAACAATTGTGAGTGGTAAGTGCGTAAGTAAAATGTAATTTTGTGATAAATTGATAAAAATTCTGTAAGAAACAATTATGGAATTGACAATTCTTTTAAAGCTTCAGAACAAAAGCCAATTAAAAAATATGTACTTCCCTATTTGTAATATTCTTTGAACTTTAATACTAATTACAAAAAGTATTTTAGAAACAACTTCAAATTACTGTAATTCTTAAAATACTCGTGTTTATATGACATAATTTAGCTCAAAATGTATTCGGAAATATGCTTCGTAAATGGCGCTAACTCCTTCTGAATCACTCTGTACATTTGTAGATTATCTACTATTTGCAATAAACGGTAACTCAGTCATAAATATGAACCAAATCACGGAATGTAAAAGTCTAAACTACATGAAAGCATCTACTTTGACAGCATCGTAATGGGAAGCCCGAAGATTGGGAGACTGCCATTAGACGACAACAAGAACAACAACATATCGCGGGCTCAAAATAAAAAGGTTCTATCTGACATTTTTAGCAAAATAGACATTTTTGTTGCATTGAATACTGCTACTTTTCACAGCTATCTACAATGTAAATTATATGTTGATATCATTATTATTGTTCGTGATAAAGTTAGTTCGAAAAGGTTCTAATTACACACCGAGTTCTTTTATGAGAATGACAAGATTCTTTCTGAATGTTTCTTCTTGAATCAGGTAAATCAACGTAATCAACATTATGCTTTTAAAATAATATTTCATGATGAAGTATGAAATTTATCATTCAGCACCATTAATCAATTTTGATTGTTATGTGACGGTATTTGAGTGACTGCACAATATAAATATAGACTAGGCGTACTTTGAAACCACAATATTGTTGCAAGAATAATTTCCCTTTTATTGGTAGCACTGGTACATTTCTTCTAATGTATTACGTTACCTACTGCAATAATTTAAATTCAGATGACGATTATGTACCAGAATACAATGATTTATCAAGCAATGCTGAAGATATTCCACAGCCTTTTCCTGTAGGCATGAAGTTCCAAAGGAGAAGATAAGTAATGATTGCAAATTGTGCTCTTAATCACTTTGGATTTATAATTAGACCTGTAAATAGTGGATATCATTGAATGAATCCTGCCATAATAGCAAACATTGCTCTCAGCAATTATTAAAGACAGAACCTAATTCAACGGATATATTAATTCTTAATTTTCAACTTGGTTGTCAACAAAACAGAATGATGCTAATTTTACCCTGTGTTAAGGATTATCAAAGTCATCATGGATAGACGTGTAAATATAACACAAATTAGCTTTACCTAGCACATTGGTCAATAATATGATTTTTTCTTAAGGAGCAATAATAATAATAATAATAATAATAATAATAATAATAATAATAATAATAATAATTTAAATCTCACTTGTAGTGAATAAATCTTTTGTGCGAGATCGTACGTATTTCCTTGGTTTCCGCACAAGAACAATCCGCGGAAAGTCTAAAATTCCACATTCAGTATTCCCAACCTAACACACATAACAATTTCCCTCTTCTTACCGCTTAAGTGACATATTGATTTTACTGCTTTAGGCTTTTAACATATTATTTTTAGAGACGTTCAATATAGTAATAATTATAAATTGGAAACTTACCACTGCAATTTCACCTAAATTGCACTGTTAATTATTGTTTTTAAATATTTGCAAAAATTAAGTAAACTCTACAACTCCACTAAAGTTACTGCATTCGTGATCCAAGTAACATTAAGGAAGCCGTGAAAAAATCAACAAGATTCCAGACTCATCATAGACTGGGGGAAAAAAAAGACAGACGTATATCACGGTCTGCTGGAGTATAGTAAACAGAAAACATTTTAAAGCAACAATGTTGAAGATAGATATTTTTGTTTTCCAAATTTGCCGTCATTGAACAGAAACCAAGATGGAGATTTCATTGCAACTAATTAGAAATTCCTCTTTCAGTTATATAATAAACGATCTTCGCACAAAATAATGTACGATACACGAGCGGTATGTTTTCTTTCAATACTTGGAAACTAAAAAAGCCCAACTACGTTTCGCTTTTTCAAACTTTTCCTCGAACATGAAAACTTCAACATACTGCTCTTGTAACGCATATTACTACTTACTTTACTTTTAGGTTATTTGCAGAGAACGATTAAGGTCATTTCTTCACCTCCACTTCTGGACATGGCATATTCAATTGTTCCATTTAGTAAAGTCAATCAATTGATTTTCGATATTCCTCTTTCAAACTTATATATATAAAAGCTTTCCCATGGAGATGATGAATTTTATGTTGTTAATTTGGCGTATGCAGAAAAAATATGTGAAGCGAACGCGGTTAAATCACAGATGCAGCAAATACTGACAAGCCTAAACTTGTAAAAGAAAAACTAGCTGACGTTCAGTTAATGTGTAAGTGCATGGCAGAGGTTGACAAAACTTATTTCAAAAACCTCTTCAAACAGTAATCATTTTCTGTAAAAAATAAAAAAGTAGTAAAAGTATCCCCGTCACACGCCATCAAGGCACTTGGAGGGGCATGGAGGTAGAGCCCCATGCTTTCCATGACCTTGGCACTAGAATGAGGTGGTGTGGTCGGCGCTACGCTCTGACAGCTTTTTACCCCCGGGAAAGACCCGGTACTCAATTTTATAAATTTTATAGGAGGCTGAGTGAACATCGGAGCCGTTCTGGAAGTTTGGCAACGAGAAAAATCCCGTCACCACTTGGGATCGAACCCCGGACCTTCCAGTCCGTAACCAGCTGCTCTACTAACTGAGCTACCACATGGAAATATTATCCAGCATTAAGAAGAAAATATTGTAACAGCATATTTATGTTAATATTAATGCTATATACTATTTAAAAATTTAAATTATGGTTTATTTAACGACGCTCGCAACTTCAGGGGTATGTCAGCGTCGCCAGTGTGCCGAAATTTAGTCCCATAAGAGGTTTGTTACATGCCAGTAAATCTACTGACATAAGTCTGTCGCATTAAATTCCATCGATCTGGGCCGGGATCGAACCCCCAACCTCGAACACAGAATGCCAGCGCTACTCTGGCCGACTATAAACTATTAAAAAGAAAACAATATGTAATATACCCATAAATAAATGTGATATTTGTTTAGAAACACTAATGCTATATTGTATGTAATGCACAATGTTTAACGTTGAAAAGTAGTGGTTAAAATTGAACTTATTAATCCTTATTCTGTTTTATTTCTACACTACATTTTCAAAGTGATAACTTGATCAAACCAGTAATATTTTATTTATGGATATAAAGTTAAAAATGGTTTCTTAATGCTTTCCTTTTCATTATCTAAACTATATTGAGATGAATTTAAGAAAAAAGGACATTAATAGTGAATTTAACTATGTAAAATAATACGTTGATCTCTTTTGTTTTATGACGGTAATGAAACTAGAAAAATCAGTTTGGAAACACAAAACTCTATTTGACAATAAAAAAAATCACAATTTGGGAACATAAGGTTCTATACGAGAACAATCCATGAATATTAATTGTATCCGCGTTTTAAACTTGAGTCATTCAATATTCTTCTCAGATTGCATTTTATTTATAATCTCATTTCATCACAAATAATTTAATTCTGAACACATGTTAAACAATAACTTTAACTATCTAAAAGTCCAGAAATATTTTTAAAAACTTCATCTGCATTTATTTTATTAAGAACCAAACTTATAAAATTCTCTCCTGTAAAATTTACGAAACACTAGATAGAACCTTGTCATTGTGAACAAGCGATATATCAGCGGACTGAAATTAATATTCCCTTGATTTTATTAATCTCCTTGGTATACTGTATATTAAGCTTTTATGTCCTGGTTAGTATAAATGACTGCTGTTACTGTCAATATCTGTCCCATTGCTGTGTAATTTACTGAGAGGCATGCACACAGACAACGATTACTGATCTACAATCCTCTTTCATTATAAAATGACATCGACATAATCTTCAGTAAGAATTTTAATGGAACGGTTTGCAGAATCATTAGTAATTTCATTTTGGAAAAAGATGCTTCAATAATTTATCTTGGGAAGAACTGGTGCAGAGAAATAAAAAATCATGATGAAAAATGTGTTTGCTTACAAAACGGAATTTCGAATAACATTACAAATAGACAAACATTTAACGAACAAACAGGTCATCTTCACTAAAGTTCTGGAAGATGGTGATGGCGGGGTAGGAGACAGTAACGATTAATGAGATATCTTATAAAGGTGGTAAACTGACATATGAATTGAATTGAATTGATTTGAAAGAGGAGAATTGGGAGGACAAAATTTAAAAGGTACGCAAATCGCGTCCTTGCAAGGGGTTCGGGGCTGTAAGAAACTAAATATGTGAGCTCCAAGCCTGTTGGCCACTAGTCTCACTCCAGGTTACGCTGCTCCACTGAAGGAGCTCTAGAAAATTTTGAAGGGGAAAAACCGAAAATGGACGTAACCTCTTAGATACCACATACGCGAGGGGACGAAAATGTGATCAAAGTGATCACAGAGCGGGACGAGGAACAAATGGCTGGTGTCAATCTGCACATTGAAATGAACTGTGTCATATCGCAGTGTAGGTAGAGTCGAGAAGACTGCGTCATCTGTTGTTCGATGACAAGGCAGGTGAAGGGCGTCAGAAGAAGCGCCGTGTAATTTGAATCTGCAATTTGAAAGGTTCCCTGTCCTTTCGCATTGCGACTAAATGAGTGACCTCGCACATTTTATAGGCAATTTATAGGTTCTGAACTAGGGCATTACGTCGTTTGGTAGAAAAGGGGAATATATGGGGAAGGACATATGGGTCTGTGGCCCATTCCTTTTAGGGCTCATCTCGACATTTGTCTTACACCTTAGGAAAACCACGGAATACCTTAGGCGGGATACGTTGTCTCATATAAGAGACTAGCCAATTTGGCTATTAGGTAGGAGGTGATTGATTGGCATGAGCCTTGTTGAATCGTCTCAATTTAGAGACCAGCCATTTGGCTTTATGGTGACTCAATTACGAAGAGATGGCAGGGAGATATGTAATTATTAATTAAGTTTCTAAGTTTCTTGAGGTTTTTTCTATTTATTGTTGACTCACAATTTAAAATAATTATTGTCCCAGCACATTGCAAATTAATTCCTGTAGGCATATGATTTGATTACAAGATTAGTCATAAAATTATGTTTTCTTTCTAACCTTTATTTTATAATTAAAAACCAGGAGTTATTTTGATAATTATGCTGCTCTCGCTTGTCTCTTCATTTATCCAAATTCAATTTATACATGTTCGAATACAAATTGTAACTGAAGGCTTTCTGTGCCAATGAAGGATTATGCTATTCTGTTAGCTATTTAGTTAGTGGTGTTTAAAAAGGGCGCGTCAGCTACTATGGCTATTTGCAACCTTATACAAAATCCATTCAAAAAAAACAAAAATACTAACAATACAATAGCTGAATGCTATGAATCAATGATTATGAAAGCAGGAAGATGTCTAAAGGGGAGAAAAATCATATTACATACTGTGCAAGTGCAATAAAGTAAAACTTCTTAAAGGAAGGAAAATAATCCGAAAGTGACATCAATATCTTTGTTCCGAATAGTAAATAAAATTATTAATTTCTTTAATACATGATTTTCATATCAAGATTCAGTGATATAACTATTAAAGAGGGCCTGTAAGTGGGATGGGTCTTAGTGGGAACGGTAGGAATGGGAAAGATGAATGTTCAATCGGTTTCGGTGGGACAGGGAGAGGAGTGAATAATTTCCCTATAATATAATGAGGAAGAATTTTTTTAAATTTTCCGTGTTCTTTACTTCATAGCAGAAAAAACTACCGGAAATTAAATTAGTCCTCAAACTGTAAAATTTTAGATTACCAAGATGATGAAGACAGAAGAGTTATCTCGTAATGTTTGAATTTGCAATGTGTTGGAAAACGCGATCAGAATTGTTTCAGAATTTTGAAATTATTTACTGGAACTATATTAGGTGGATTAATTATAGGAGAGAACAGCAAAGAAGGAGTAAGTGAATGTAGGTAGGTTTGAGTATTAACAATGGATATAATTCAGATAATTAAAGAAAAGAATATATAACATTACAGTTGGAAGATCGAGAAATGGAAGGGAGGCAGTATAGGACTGGAATAGATTAAAGAGGATGGATTAGGGAGGCAGAGGTGGCTAAATAAAACAGGGTAAAGTGAGAGGAATAAATGAGGAAGTAATTAGCAAATAAATTATAAATTGAAAACAGTGGGTTGTTTTTTTGTAGGTTATTTTACGACGCTTTATCAACATCTTCGGTTATTTAGCGTCTGAATGAGATGAAGGTGATAATGCCGGTGAAATGAATCCGGGGTCCAGCACCGAAAGTTACCCAGCATTTGCTCATATTGGGTTGAGGAAAAACCCCGGAAAAAACCTCAACCAGGTAACTTGCCCCGACCGGGAATCGAAACGGGGCCACCTGGTTTCGCGGCCACACGCGCTGACCGTTTCTCCACAGGTGTGGACACAGTGGGTTGTAAAACAGATAAAGCGATTAAAGAAATTTCAAAAAGAGGAAATGAAGTAGAGCGGAAATGACAAGCAATGGACTGATGTGCAAAAGTTCGAAAATGTTAAAGTGATGGTGGACAGATCAATGATTATATCATATCATATCATATCATATCATATCATATCATATCATATCATATCATATCATATCATATCATATCATATCATATCATATCATATCATATCATATCATATCATATATCATATCATATCATATATCATATATAATATCATATTATATATCATATCATATATCATATCATATCATGCTTAAGGATAATAAACTTTCTTCTAGCGTATATTTTTATATTTAAGACAAAGAGTCCTAGGGAAATTTTATCAATATCGCTGTCACATGCCTTTCCATAAAAAATCAAGCATGGGTAATTATTCATACTCAAATGGCATCACTGTAACTGAAGGAAATAAGTGTAAGTATGAATGATTATGATTTAAGGAAGGTGGATAAAAAGGAGATAATAAATCGTTGTATCCAATGTGAAGATGTAACTAAATAGACTTCTTTAAGTAAGGTATAGGCTAGTCCGAAACTGGAATTAAGATCTCTTTTCTAAAATTAAATCTATTTTCGAGAATTTTTGTTTTTCGGTGAACACTTAATCAACGGAGGTCCAGTGATGTCACTATTATGGAATAGCCTTTAAGCAACATATTATACGAGCACTATTGTACCTACGGTTATGTTAGTTCATGAGTTACTTACGGTTTTTTTAAACGTCGCGACTTTGTCGCCGTATGTCAATTCCTATAAAAGAAAAATAAATTAGAAAAATTATGCTGAAAATATAGCACTGAGTCAGTAATTTCCAGTAGTGGTGACTCATTTAGCATCAATGCTAATAAGAACAAACAAAAAGAATAATAATAATCTGTAGCTGTGCTTCGACTGAACACTTGTCAACCACAGTTTCACATATTAGAAGATAACAACAATAAAGCAATAGATATCAATAGACTAAATTTAATAGTTCACTGTTTTTAATAATCTTCTTAGTAGAAATTAAGCTTTAGTGGCTTCGTTTGTATAAATGAGTGCTTTCACTTTCAATATCTGTCCAATTGCTCAAAGTGGCAAACCCCCCCCCCCCCCACTGACCTACCTAGCTGAAGAGGTTATTAATAATTTTAAACATCAATACACAAAAATTCGGATGGCAATATAGGTATTATTATAACTAGGCCTACTTAATACACTGATTTAGACTGCAGTGGTGGGGGGAAACAGGGACCCACGCTGAACTCCTCATTGCTAATGGAGCTGTACGTCCATCCAGTCGGCAAATAGTCCGCTGGTGCAGTGAAGACAGCTTCCCCTTATTATTGTTGACCACAATGCATTGAAGTTAAATAATAAATGTTCAATTTTTACGTATTTTGTTTGAAGTCACCTGGCAAGTTTACCTCAATTTTCGTGCTTAGCATTAAAAATTAATTTAGCAAAAGCTAATTCCGCTGCCATTACATCAGTGATATCAATCGGTGCCCATATCTACCGCAGAGCACGTGGACGCAGCTAGAGTACGCTAGGAACGCAGCAACAGAAAGTAGGTAGGCCTGTGAGAAAGTGTAAGTTTGGAATTCAACAAGGAAACACGGAAGAAGGCGTAGGTATAATAAATAAGTAGTAGATATGATGTGCTTATCATGTGGAAAATACATGATTATGAAGGAGAAACATTATTTACAAACACTAAGTGGATGTCATCAAGTTCAAATTAGAGCTCTTCTCATCTGTAACTACGGAGAATTTACCACTAGAGTTGCAGCTGCAAATAATCGAGCTTTCACGTATTACATAATTGCAAAACAAGTGCCTGTAGCAGCGAGAACCAACGTAGCGTTTAGAATTCCTAAACCCTAAATAGAGAAGAATCGAACAATTAGTAAACTTGCAGCAGATTAATACGATTTCCACAGCACATTCATATATGCACAATTTTACAATGAACATAGCCTACATTAAAAGTAAATATGTCCCACGATTACGTGCGTTATATGCTTAAACTTGTTTCTTCCTTTAACATTTTACCGAAGGTATCAAGAGTGATACGATCCGGAGTTGCACTTGGACGAGGGTCCGATCCCCGCTTGGGCTGATTGTCTGGTTGGATTTTTCCGAGGTTTTACCCAACCGAAAGACAATATCAGGTAATCTATGTCGAATCCTCCGCCTCATCTCGCCAAAGACGTTTTTGATCTATATCATGATTTGGACGGACTATATAGATGGAGTATCGATAATTTTCAACTGTTAAATCTTAATAAATGTTGCTTTAAGGCGTATTCTAAAAATAAGGCAGTTGCTCAAAATTCGTATGAAATTAATGGTGTGGAGTTACCTAGAGTACAATCATTTAAGGATTTGGGTATTTATTTTACACACAATTTACGTTTTAAAATGCACTTAAATCACGTGGCAATTGATGCATATAGAAAATTAGGATTTATAATACAAAAGAATTAAAACATATAAATACTATTGATACTCTATATAAAACTCTAGTTAGGAGTAAGCTAGAGTATGCGTCTGTAATATGGTCACCTCAGTTCCAGTCCCATCAGGTGCAAATAGAAAGGATACAGAAAATATTTTTACGTTATTTATATTAAAAAAAAACATGACGTGTCGTCTAATGACAAGCAAATTTCATATAATTAGTTATTTTTTAATTTAATTATAAAACTTTAAAATCCCGACGATGAATAAATAGTCAAATTTTACTCTTTAAGACTGTTAACGGTATATTGAACAACTGTGATTTTCTTAAATTCCTTCAGTTCAATGTACAAAAAACAGAATTACGTCATAGGAAACCTTTTGTTATTCCAATTCCTAGAACAGTTTTCTTCAAGAACTCTCCATTGTAAGTTACATGTAATACTTACAACTCTCTGTCTTTAAACTGTGATTCTCAATTAGATTTCAGTTTAACAGTCAAACAATTTCATACGATATTAAGAAGAATTGTATTTCCTTAGATATTTAAACTATGAAAAAGTGTATTATAATGTTTTTACTCAAGTTTTAAATAATCTTATGCTCGACCATGCCGAAATGTAGTAATTATACACCTGGTAGCAGACCTTTAATGCATGTCATTAAAGTACACCTACTCATTAAAGGTCAGGTCTTTCAGCCAATGACGACTCAGGTTACAACTGTTCAGCCAATGACAGGTCAGCTTTCTACCGTTATAAAACTGCAAGTATCGATTATTCTCGGATGTGCAATCGAAAGAGAATTAGCAAAAAGTCACGGAGGCTGGAAATCCAATACTGTCGCAGAAGGTTATGTTCTGTTACTGTAATAATTAGCGTTAATTGTAAATAGTATGAAATAAATTCAATTTGTCATCTCGTTTTTCAATGTCTAATTTAATTTCAATGTTATCTCTGTAGGTTCTTATGGCCTAGCAAGGTCAATGTGGACATCTGTTCCTCGGAAAAAATCAATACTTTCGCGTCTGCGCACATCTCACAACATACGGAACATTGCTCAATGTCAAATACAAAGAAAATTAATAATATCAAGTTAGAAATATGGTCGAGCATAAAAAGTCGTATGAAACTAGCCTATAATGGTAATTAAGAAGCTCGTATGAAAATTATGAAACTGGCTTGCGCTCGTTTCATAAACATCCATACTCACTTCTTAATTACCTTCATTATAGGCTCGTTGCATAATGTACTATTGCATCATTATATTGAAATTTGGCACTATATTAACTGCAATATTATATTCTAACATCTATTACCGTTATGTATTTTCTTTCTTATTATGTATTTTTATATGTATCTGTCTAAGCCACCTGTAATTGAAATCCTGCTTCTGTTGGTGGTGGATTTAAAGTAAAATAAAATAAAATAAAATAAATACCATCTCGCTACTACCAATCTCATCGACTCTAAATAATATAGTATGTGATACAGCGTCGTTAACTAACCAACGAAAAAGAGAACAACAAGATTTGTGCGAAGAAGTAGTCAAAGAAGAGATTGTGGTGAAAATTCGTTGTAAATGATCTACTGTATTTTCGCATAGCATTATTGCTTTTTCGATGGCAATTGACACAGTTTTAGAAGTTCTATAGATGGCTACTTTTGTCATTGACTTCTAGCAGAATGTGGTGCCCACAAGTGGCGAGGTAAGACGTTAAAGTGCAGAGTGTCCAACATGCCTGACTGTCCAACAGACCCTAGTTTACCCTATGTCGAAATAAGCCATTTTTATGTAATTCGTTTGGTATTGCAGTGCAGAGCGCGACATTAGGCATACAATCGATCGTAGCGCGCATGTTCAGTGGAGAGATCCTAGCGCTCTCTCGCATGGAGGAAAGCGAATCTGCAATGAATGAGGGGTGATTTGGGCCTATGCACCCTTTGAAATAATGTTCCACTAAGAGGTAACAATTATCTCGCCGAATATCATCTCACTATTACCAATTACATCCATGCTAAATAACCTCGTAGTTAATACAGCCTCATGAAATAACCAAGTAAAACAAAGAGGTAACAAGGAAACGTCATGTTGATCTTATCTTTTATGAAAATATATATTGAAAACGTCATTTTGATCTTATCTTTTATGAAAATATATATTGAAAATGATATCCAATTTATGGATGCAAGAATCACATTGGCGTTGAAAATTCTGAAACACCTTCTGTAACTTACATACATTCTGAAGTGAAGAAGAACTTCATGCAAGGAAGAGAGTTTTCAGTGTCTCACTGCATTGTATTCTGAGAGAGTTCATAACGACTTAAGGTAACCAAGGTCTGTTCCTAATTATAAATTGAGATGGATCAAGAGTCCCGCCATGAACAGATTACAGCATTCACTCACAACGTTTCGCACGAATAGGCCTAGTTGAATCCCTTTGCTGTAATTGATAAACTATTGTCACTCTGTAAGAAAAAAAGAGCAACATTTTCAGTCTTTTTTAAAATTGATCTTTGTAACATATTGTAGTCCTACTATTGTGCTAGAAGGTATGAAGATTTCCTACATAGAGCTTAGCTGTATTCTTTCCTGAATATCTGCAAGTTTCTTACTTACTTACTTACCTACTTACTTACTTACTTACTTACTTACTTACTTACTTACTTACTTACTTACTGGCTTTTAAAGAACCCGGAGGATCATTGCCGCCCTCAAATAAGCCAACCTTTGGTCCCTATCCTGAGCAAGATTAATCCAGCCTCTATCATTACATCCCACCACCCACAAATCCATTTTACTATTATCTTACCATCTACGTCTCGGCCTCCCCAAAGGTCTTCTTCCCTCCGGCCTCCCAACTAACACTCTATATGCATTTCTGGATTCGCCCATACGTACTACATGCTCTGCCTATTTCAAACATATGGATTTAATGTTCCTAATTATGTCAGGTGAAGAATACAATGCGTGCAGTTCAGCGTTGTGTAACTTTCTCCATTCTCCTGTAACTTCGAACCCTCTTAACCCAAAATACTTTCCTAAGCACCTTATTCTCAAACACCCTTTATATCTGTTCCTCTCTCAAAGTCTGAATCCAAGTTTCACAACCGGTAATAACCGGTAATATAACAGTTTTATAAATTCTAACTTTTAGCTTTTTTGAGAGCAGACTGGATGACAAAAACTTTTCAAGCGAATAATAACAGGCATTTCCCATTTTTACTCTGGTTATTATTCCTGTGTTCGTCCATGGTCTGGAATTTATGTTAAGTTTAGATTTAAGACCTCTTCTGTCCCACATAATCATAATCATCCTATCACATCATCGGGGTAATGTAACTCCGCCTTCCAGGCGCCCCAACCTCAGAAGTGGGTTACAACTAAGCCACGGCCAGGAGAGAAGACCAGAAATGTCGAAAAGACAACCTGGTGGCATTGGATTAAAAAAAAAATTCTCCTGAGTGTTATTTATATTTGAAGGATTGGCGGGAAGAACGATGATGGTCGAAATAACAAACTATAAAGGAAAATGAATTTTAAACCCTAAGGGTCCTATGCACAGACATTTCGCTGGCCCGCGCTACGAGCGTGCTAAACTAGTCCCGGCTATCGACTGGTTACTTGTACAGAATTCATATCATATCATATCTCTAACACTGGTTTATGAATACGAAAAACGTTAATTAGCTGATCATCCACCGGAAGCCCGCGCTAAGAATGTCTATGAATATGGCCCTATAACACTCTGCTTTAATTCGTTTGCGTAATGTCATTTACTTTTAATTTTTATTGCACCTGGAGATATTGTAATAACCATGTAAGCTTCTATTAGTTCTGAACATAGTCCAATAGATGGCACTTCTAACTAAAAAAAAAATTTAATTTTATGGACGCTCATTGTTCTTCCTGCCAACCCTTCATTTGTTATTGTTGTTCCAAGATATTTGAATTTATCCACATCTTCAAAGAATAAATTTCATGTCGTTATATTTACATTTCCTTCTATGTTCCGGTCACGAAACATAATTTATAAACTTAGTCTTTTCCGGATTTACTTTCAAACCTATCTCTTTACTTGCTTCAAATAAAATTCTCATATTTTCCTTCATAATTTGTGGATTTTCTCTTAACTATTCGCGTCATTCGTATAGACATGTAACAACACTGTAAGTTAGAGCATTACTATCAATGTTGCCGCCACATATCCTTTCACAAAACAGAATTCAGTTACCGATAATACATGGAATGGAATTTAACTGAGGGGAGCACGGATGGCCCAGCACTGCGACCTATCGAGATCTATTGCGCTAAACCTCGATATGGAATGAGTTGCGTGCTACAGATCCCCTACGCGCACCGCCCTAATCACATGACTCCCTTACCGATCGGTCCCTACAGCAGACAGAAATCTATATACCATTGCTGCTTCGGCAACTTCCCCCAAGGATCCCCTGTCGGTCCGAGGAGAAACTCCTCCCCCGAATAGGTTTACCTCGGATGCTCGTTGCAGAAGCCATCCAACGTCGCTTAACTACATTCCACGGAGGTCGGTCGAGAGAGCCAACAGCTTCAGGAGGCCGCCTGTAGAGTGATCTGAAAAACCAGAAAGGGATGATGAGGAAAGGATGATGGGGGAGGAAATGAAGTGGCGAAATGAGTAGGGTTGCATTCAACTGATAAAGTTACCTGATATTTATCCATAGGAGTGAGGGAATAACCCCCGAAAAAAATCTTACCCAGGCAACTCGTCCTGACCGGGAATCGAACCGGGACCGCTGGATTTGGAGTTAGACTCGCTAATCCCTCAGCCACAACGGTGGACACCGATAATTCATGCACGAATAACAAATTGTAACTGACGGGATTATGTGTGCCTATGAATGATTATGAATTAAGGGAGGCGGATGAAAAAGAGACAATAACTCATCCCTTGTAAAGATTGAACAAGTAAGATATGTAGTCCGAAACCGGTATCAGCATCTCTGTTCTAAAATTAAACCAATTTTCCAAAAGTTGTTTTTTCAATTAACACATTTCATATGGGACCCAGTGGTACTGCTATTAAGGCAGAGCCTCTAAGCAATATAATATACTATTACCTGTATATATATAGTTACTTACGTTTTCAAACATGCTGGTTATTAGCATGTCTCTTCGAGGAACAACCTAGAAAAGGAAAAGAAATTATTAAAAATCATGTTGAAAATATAGCACTGCGTCAGTAATTGCCAGCAGTACTTACTGATTTAGCACTAATGCTAATAAGAACAAACCAAGGAAACAATCTACTGACAGGTTTCATCAGAACACCTGCCACGAAATCCTTACATCTATGCACGATAACTCAATTGGTACAATGAGATCTCGCAGACCGCAGGGTGCAAATCCAATGAGATAATTTCCCGACATGTGAAGGTACAGAAACGTGCACTCATCTACCTATCTACCTTCTTATCAGCGTGTCAACAGTCTGTGTAAGGAGTTGCCGTGTTGTGCTTGCTTGTATTATTGATTTATTTGCTTCCAATTACAGAAGAGATCTCACTGACCGCGCGTACCACTTGCGTTACTAATATTGTTGGATGAGTCATTATTTATTTCTTCGTATAGGCAGAGCCTATAATTAATACTCATATGGATATAGGCTAATGATAAGTGTTTTTGTACCGATTGATATAATATATGTACAGGTTACAATATTCACAGTTGATTTTGTTAATATTTATTTATTCTAATGTGGTTAAGGCCGTCAGGCCTTCTCTTCCATACCATCACAAATAGAAATAAAAAGAAAAATCACATCTATAAACAAAGTAAAGCCATATAAAAATATACACGGATTGCATCACACAAATTTTAGATCAGTTGTTAAGTATTTTTCGAAGTATTATGAAATTCAATGCCGTTTCTTGATCCCATATGCGTAGTAGTAGTTCATTACAGTTTATGAAGTGGGTAGAAAAAACCACATACAACTAAAACATATTCATGCAGATTTTTTTTTCATAAAACAAATATTTTTATCGTAAAATTTTATTGTAGCTCTTGTTATAATGATTATGGCTTTAAATTAATTTTTTTAATATATCTCCGGAAAGATTATCAAATAAATTTTCTCCCTTGAAATCTTTAGTGAAATGTTAATAAGTGAATAAGTTGTGTGCACTTTAATTAAGTACTCCGTCCAGTTCGACAACAGCAAGAGAAGAAATACAATAATTGCTTATGAAATGTGGAAATCTATTAGAGAAACAATGACACAGGTAAATTCCAAATGCCCCTCCCTACCGTACGCAACATCCACTCTGAGGGGCTGGTTTGCAAGAAGGGCATTTTAGAATATGTGCCCTTTTTGAGTAAAACTCTTTATTGTGTTCTCTGATCTGTTATGCATATGATCACCAAGTTGTAGTTCAATGCTGTGATCATAGGATTAACCAAAATGTAAAGGCGTGCGTAGTAACATCATTACGGTTTGGATTTTCAGCATCAATTTTCTCAACACTTGCATTTGAGAGAAGTGTCTTTCTTGCACCCAACTCTTCAATTCATGTACATGGAAGAGTTATTCACCTGTGGTGGTGGTGGTGGTGGTGTCGTAGATTTAAGTATATTCTGAGTCAAAAGTTAGAGGTGCCCTGCAAAACGAAATGCACAGAAAAATAACAGACAGTTCACAAAATCATGGAAAAGGATATATCTCATCATCTTCAGGCCTAAACAATGTTCCACAACGAAAGATGCGTACACAATGTGGGAGGGTGGAATATAGACTTCAGTGTTCTCAAGATATACCCAGTGACTAGAAAGAGGTTTATTTTAAAAGTGCTGTGGCCTTCAACCAATCCCATAGCGTTCTTTTGTCAAAACAATTTACAAAGAAGGAGATGTATTCCTAATAGTATACAAAAAGAAACGTTAGTCTCAGCCTAAATCATATTATGTGCTCAGATAGCTCGGCCTTATAGGTTTTGGCAGTAATAACTATTACTATACTGCCATCTAGTTGTTACATAAGGAATCACGTCATAATTCCCATTTGAATTGCATTAGCGAATGTACTGCCATCTCGTGTTCGTTTACGGCGGACGGGTAGCGATCCTGGTGGTTGTTCTCTTCAAAGTGCTACCGATTTTAACATAGGGACGAGCTATCTGTTACGTATATGATCTAGGGTCTCAGCAAAGAGAAGTGTCATGCAAATTGAACCAAACACATCATAGAAAATTAAATTTAATAGTTGTTATGAGTCTCATTGACATTAATCATATACTTAAAACATGTAAAGACTTTTATATTTCATTGTTCAATATAAAAATGATTAAATTGAGTAATGTGAAGTGTTTATTTTTTATTATTATTACTGTTCTCAATTATGTTTTTGCCTCGGTTTCATAATTTATCTGTAAGTACTTCTATTCAAATAAAAAATAAGAAATTAATTTGCCTATGTACCTGTAAACAGAAACTACAACAAGTATTAACAATTCTAAAGAAGCCGCAAAGGAATAATTATATTGTAATGAAAATGCAGTGAAACAGGAAGAACGGATTGAGAATTTGGGATGAACACGTGGCAAAAGTAATCTCTGACAAAAAAAAAAAAAAGAAGTTATATTTGTAAATCCCTGTCCACAGATGTAGAATGTGCAAGCGATATAACCCTCCGCATTAGAAGAAGATACAGATATGGCTTTTAAGGAACCCGGAAGTACATTGCCGCCCTCATATAAGCGCGCCCTCGATCTCTATCCTGAGTAATATTAATTCAGTCTCTACCATCATATCCCATCTCCCTCAAATCTATTTTAATATTATCCTCCCATCTTTGTCTCGGCCTCCCTAAAAACTATCACTCTATATGCACTTCTGGATTCGCCCATACGTGCTACATGCCCTGCCCATCTCAAACGTCTGGATTTAATGTTCCTAATTATGTTAGTTTAAGAATACAATGCGTGCAGTTCTGCGTTGTGTAACTTTCTCCATTCTCCTGTAACTTTATTCCTCTCAGCCCCAAATAATTTCCTAAGCACCTTATTCTCAAAAACCTTTAACCTCTGTTCCTCTCTCAAAGTGAGAGTTCGAGTTTCACAACCATACAGAACAACCGGTAATATAACTGTTATATAAATTCTAACTTTCGGCTTTTTCGAGAGCAGACTGGATGATAAAAGATTCGCAACCGAATAATAACAGGCATTTCCCATATTTATTCTGTGTTTAATTTCCTCCCGAGTATCATTTATTTGTTACTGTGTCTTCAAGGTATTTCAATTTTTCCACTTCTTCAAAGAATAAATTTCCAATTTTTATATTTTCATTTCGTACAATATTCTGGTCACGAGACATAATCGTATACTTTGTAATTTCGGATTTACTTCCAAACCTATCTCTTTACTTCCTTCAAATAAAATTTCCGTGTTTTCCCTAATAGTTAGTGGATTTTCTCCTAACATAATGTGGAGTCCACTTCCCTTTTCTATATAACTCTGTGCAGGTCATCTTCTGTACTGATCATCTCTACCTGATCATGTGCGAATATTAGTGTGTTCAAGGGGCTATTATTTACTATAAAATTCCTTTTAAGGTTATCTGACATTTCCTAATGGAATCGTACGAGCTTATAAATTAAATAGAACGGATGACAACGTGCAATAAATTATTAACATTTAGTTTCTAGCATTCCAGAATTATTAACATTCAGGAAAATAGATTCTGATATTTCATTTGGCATTCTGTCCTTGCGGATGAAATGTCATTCAGGATACTGGATCCGGGATTTTGTAGAGAATTGAAACGTGTGTAGCTCAACAGACTAAGTGCAGTGCTTTAACTATCGCGAAATATCTTAATCTTGAAAGTACAACGAATTTCACCGGAGATGTCTTCAGGAGAACGTCTCCACCTTTATACTTTCTAGATTCAAGAGCTGATATTCTATCTGTCAAGCGACATTGTGAGTGGAAATCTTATCAGGTAACAGAGGGGTATGTTGCGAATTCCCTTCAAAGTAAGATTACATAATTCCAATAAGATTTTGCAAAGCAGACATTGTCCCAATTTCCGAAGAGATAGCAGTACCATCCTCTTCTGGAATAATGAACAGCAACTTATATTAAAACAAAAATGTACACTAGTCTGCGCCAATACCGTTCAATAACTGCACAGATTATAATCTCACGTTTACACTTTCCAAGTAACTTAATGTTTTACTTCTTTATCATTTTACTTACGTTCTAGTGCAGTAAGTAATCATTACATCAATGATTTTTCTTTCGTTAGTGTAGAAACCAGGCAAAGTGTGGTATTGTCAACTCACGAAGCGTATAAACAACATCGAGAACTACGAGAAAAGATTGGGATAGTAAAAATATTATTATTATTATTATTATTATTTTTACAGCCTGCATGCTCCATTACTCTGGAGTAATACCACAGTCTAGTATATACAGTCACGAAGCTTGAGTTGTGAGAGTGCTAGAAACAATAGACTGTTCAGGTACTATTTCGCATTGTCTATAATGAGGCGATATTAGCGATCCTAGTGGTTAACAACTATCTGTGGATGCATATTTGCTACGTATTGAGCTTCGTGACGTATGTACTAGGCTGTGGTAATAATACATGCATTGGTTTTTCTTAAACTATGTATATATAATAACTTTATAGATGGATGAATTGTTTTTATTTTCCCTATCTGACCTTGCAAGGCCTGCTTATAGGCACAGAATAACACACAATTTACAATAATGATTGTACATGAATGGGCACATGAAAGAAAATATATATAGATAAAAATTTAAGATAAAATACATATTTTAAATCACAAATATATAATTTAAGAATTAGGTTATGTGTTTACCATACTCAGATGGCATCTGAGTATTTAATTATGTTTTGGACAATTTCGTCTTGAATATCTTTGCCTAGTTTATATTTCCCTTTCCACGTCACAAAAAATTTAGGCACTGTTCCTCTGGACCCCAACAGCAGATCTGTCACTGTGATACTCTGGACGTTGCGTTTGTTACGGAAGTAAGGTATTGTTGACTCGTATATTTCTTTCTTCTTTTTATCAACATCCATAGGTTGTGCTTTGGATTGTTCAAAGCTTATTGTAGGATCGATGATCTCTGCTACAGATTTTTTTCCTATTGACGGCGATGATGTCGATCCTCCGTACGCTATCTTGATCAGCCAAACAATGAACTTCTTCGTAAACTTCCAAACCTTTGTTCCGGAGACCAGCAGCAAGAAGGGAACGAATGATGTTATGTCGTTTTATTCTTAAGATTTCTCCCTGAGGACACCTCCCAAACACATGAGGTAGGGATTCAAACTCACTAAAGTGTCTACTTTTCTTTCATTCTAATTTGTCAAGTTGTATATTGTTAGTAAATTTCATCAAGTTCTTATGGTATTTGTGAACTAGCCTGTCTTTATTCACTGGCCATTTTTCAGTCTTGAGAACTGCGGCTTTCAGATTGTATCTCTCTCTCTGAAGTAATTTACAGTTGTATAACAAATGACCTATCTTTGTTTGTCATTGTAGCATGGACATAATGAGTTATCTATAATTTTATATTTATGTAGACTAGATAAATCTTATATCTCCTCTCCTGTTATTATGGTTGTGAAGTTTGAGGTTATGTTAAGTTCTAGTTTTAACCGATCGTTTATATTTGGAAAAAGAGATTTTGTGATTTGTCCTTTTGCTGTGTTGTCCCATTCGTTTTGCCACTTCACTAAACTATTTTGACTATGCTGACATTTTACTGACTGACCTTTTCAGCGACAACAAAACGAAACTTCAACGTGCTCATAATTTGTGTATACGTTTTGTAAGCAACGTTCGTAAATATGATCATATTACTCCATCCCTGGAAGCAATAGGTTAGCTTAAACTAGATAAGAAAAGAAATTTACATTCGCTGCTCCTTCTCTTCGAAATCTTGAACTCTTCTATTCCTTCGTACCTGTCGTCTCGCTTCACTTACCTTTCTTCCCACCACAATCTGAACACACGCTCTCGCCATGAAACAATACTAACAATACCATCCCATCGCACCTCCTCATACTCATCCTCTTTCACAATAACCCTGCCAAGACTCTGGAATTCGTTACCTATTAGCATTAGGGACTGTCGAAATAAAATTGAATTCAAACGCAAACTTACTAGGCACTTGGTCAGTAATTGAGACTCGTTCAAACATGGTTTCTTGTAAATAGTTCACTTAATCTATCATAAAATATCTCAATATATGGTAATTTCATCACTATAGAATTTTGTTATTCTAGGTTTAATTTGTAATTCAGTAAATACAAAAATATTCATTGTTCTTAACTTCTATGATAAATTGTCTAGCTTTTATTAATCAGGTAATCTTGTCTTACTTTAATTTTTATTGTAATTGTAAATTTAATATTAATTGTAATTTTATTCTTCATATTATAGTTGTAATCCCCTGGTAGAGGGGCAGAGAAGGCCTGACTGCCTTATGTTTACCAGGTTAAATAAATAAATACTAATACTAAATAATAATAATAATAATAATAACAATAATAATAATAATAATATTGGTAATAAACCTAGAATAACAAAATTCTATAGTGATGAAATTACCATATATTGAGATATTTTATGATAGATTAAGTGAACTATTTACAAGAAACCATGTTTGAACGAGTCTCAATTACTGACCAAGTGCCTAGTAAGTTTGCGTTTGAATTCAATTTTATTTCGACAGTCCCTAATGCTAATAGGTAACGAATTCCAGAGTCTTGGCAGGGCTATTGTGAAAGAGGATGAATATGAGGAGGTGCGATGGGATGGTATTGTTAGTATTGTTTCATGGCGAGAGCGTGTGTTCAGATTGTGGTGGGAAGAAAGGTAAGTGAAGCGAGACGACAGGTACGAAGGAATAGAAGAATTCTATATTTCGAAGAGAAGGAGAAGTGAATGTAAATTGTAAGCCAGTCTATTGCTTCCAGGGATGGAGTAATATGATCATATTTACGAACATTGCTTACAAAACGTAGGCTACACACAAATTATGAGCACGTTGAAGTTTCGTTTTGTTGTCGCTGAAAAGGTCAGTCAGTAAAATGTCAGCATAGTCAAAATTATCATCATCATTATTATTATTATTATTATTATTATCATTATTACTATCATTATTATTATTATTATTATTATTATTATTATTATTATTTATTTCAAATATTCATATGAATGAGGTCTCGCCCACCTCATTGTTATTATTATTATTATTATTATTATTATTATTATTATTATTATTATTATTGTGCACAGCTACAGGTTAATTGTGTAAAACCCACTTTCCCCTGTACAGTTTCATTTATTAACCAAAGCCGCCTAAGAGCATGACGTCCTTGTTGCCAATGGCAACCGCAAGAGACACCGGCCGCATGCAAGTATTTGCAAACCTTTTCTGTGTAGGGGGCAGTGATGGACCTTTCTAAGCCTTATTTGCATTATAACGTCTCGGGACCAGGTCAGGCAGGGATTGAGTCCCAGACGGAAACCACAGTCACGTGATGAAAGCCCATGTTAAATATTTAAATAACCCGAGAGCTGGGCGCCACAAAGGTTGCCATAGAGAACAGAGCAGCTTGTCGTCAGAACATTGGACTGTGCTTATATGTTTCAGGGGCTGGGGTCAGTGGGTTTCCAAATCATAGTCATGAGTTCGATACCGCGTCACTGTCATCTACATAGATTAAGTAATTATGATCATCTCATCGCTGTCGTAATCATCATCGTCGTCATCATCATCATTATAATCTTCTTCATTGTCATCATCATGTTCGTCATTGTCATACATTTCGCCATAAATCATAAGTTCATTATAATTATTGTCACTGTTGTTGTTGTCATTGTCATTAGCTCTTGTCATTATTTCCTCCGTCGTCATCATCATTGTCAACTTTGTTATCGCTAACTCAATTTCCATCATTGTCATCACTAGGGCTGAAGAAAGTATTGGTTATAGGTAGACAGTGTATGCGGGGTGACTTAAGGAAAAGTGAAGTTGTTTCGTATCAGAGTATATGGCACGTGTCTTTTGTGTACCTGGCGAGTACAGCAGCGTACAAAGCGAATGACCCCCAATCTGTTCATAGTAACATTGCAACGCAATGTGTGCAGTTGTGTTATCCTGCTCAAGTATTTAGTACGGGTTGAATATGTTGTGCTGATCCATACATAATGTCGAAGGCAAAACGTTAAATTCACTTAGAGATACGAAGTGCAATTAAGAAATATGAGAGTGACTTTTATGTATTAACGAAGACAATGTCGTGTGTAATGTATGTAAAATTGAAATAAAAACAGAACAACTCAGGCTATAGAGAAACATTGCAACAGTACATCGCACAGAAAATGCGTTGAAATGAAATCTGAGGAACCATCTACATCATCATCATCATCATCATCATCATCATCATCATCATTTAGTTGTGCGGGTCTAACAACACGTGCAACATGATGCTCAGTGCAAATATTCCTCTAAAGAAATTGAGTGATCCCCATTTTAGAGGTTTTCTTCAGAAATTCTCTCGATACAAAAACTGTTTAAGCGATAGGCGAAGACGATTCAGCTTGACAACTTACGAGAATATATCGTCGTTTACTGCAACTCTGGTAATTCCATCAATGATGACGAGGACTGAACTTGCAAGGTATGTACTACAGTACTACAGTACATTATTTTTCTTTTCCTTCTAATTGTACTGAGATACAGTAGCATATTGACGTCGTCTGTTTACGTTTAAAACCTATTCAACCAATGGTCTGAATGAAAACAATGTAAAATAAAGTAAATGTGCACTTTCATTCAAAGATAAGTCATCCCGCATCCACTATCTAGTTATAGGCTAAGCTGTATCATACGTAAAGCCCTGTGTTTACAAAATGCTTGTGTGCACGCTCGATTAGTGACAGTAGCGGCTGTTTATACAGTCCGCTCCGTATGAATCAGCTCATAATAAAATTTACATTTACAGCATTACTTTTGTTTCAAATTAATTAACTCGGAGCAAACATATTTACAAAAAATATCGTTCTTATCAATTAAGTCAAACACATTTCCCCCATGTTCTGAATTCAGTTGCCTTATTATCTGTTCTTTGCTGGATTTTTGTTCCGGCATTCTGATACAGCCTCACGTCACTTAAGGGGTTAGGTACAGCTTACAGCATGACTGTATCTTGCACAATAATGAAAATTAGTATGTGTAAAACACTGTCCTTCTGATATATGAAAAAACTATTTTTACGATTTAAAAAAATTATTTACCTTTTTTTTTAATTCAGTTCACTGTGCAGTGATGAAACGTTTCCCACATAACTAAAAAAACTATCCAACATTCTGTGATGAAATTTCGTGTGTGTATTAATGTATGTCATATGTACAATGTGATGAAAGATCACTTCCATATCTTAAAAAAGAAATTCATTTTACAAAATGGTCAAATATCAGTATCTTGTTCTAACACAAAAAAATATTAACGAATGTAATTGAAAGAGCATGATATTGTAAAAATGAGTTTCAACAATAAAATATAAGAGAGAGAATATGAAAAATTTAACAAGTTTATGAGATATGAGGGAAACGCTTCATCACTGCACAGTGAACGGCACATTTTGAATTTTGAAAAAATAAATGTATATATAATTTTTTTAAATCGTAAAAATATTTTTTTCATATAGCAGAAGAACAGTGTTTCACACATACCAATTTTCATTATTGTACAAGATACAATAATCGAGGAAAAAATGTTTAATATTTCCAAAAAATTTTACTGCTGTAAGCTGTACCTAACCCCTTAAGCAGGTTTATTATTGAGGAAAATCGAATGTTCACTCTATCTGCTCCTTACATACAATAGAGATTTCCGGCAACGGGACGCATTTTGTAAACAATGTATATAGAAATTATTTACTACCCTGATACCAATACTTTTCTTCAGCCCTAGTTATCATTTACCATAATTTCTTGTATGATAGGAAATTTAGACTTCCTAGGACTGTCAAGAAAACAATACATATAGAAGCAAATAAAATTACCACTCACTCTCAAAAAATTCGATATAACGTCGACTTATGTAGTCAGACGTACGTATGGCGGTCACGTTGTCGATGGAGATATCTCTAGTAACAATGACAATGTTTAAAGCGTGGATGATTGTAATAAATTGACGATAGATGACGTGAAAAGAATGAACGTAGGATAAACAAATGAATGGTTATTATTTTTAGAGCATCATACTGTGTACTAGAGCTGGGGACGGAGCGAGTAGAACCGTTGAGTTGCTCGGTTCTATCGGTTTATGTGCTTGGCAGCGGAGCACCGAAGTTAACTGTGGCCGTTACCGGTCAGTTCAAACATTCAAACAGAGTTCGCGTGTTTTACTTAATTCTAGCAGACAACAACGTAGGTATTGTTGTATTTAAATATTTTCTGCTGCAGGACAAATTATTTCCTTATGCCCAAGGCGGGCTGAAAGGTCTCTAGTATTGAAGAGGAAATTCATCCTATTGTATGACCTATCAAGTGGACCTAATGAACATTGACTGTCTGAACATATTACTATAAATAATAATAATAATAATAATAATAATAATAATAATAATAATAATAATAATAATAATAATGATAATAATAATAATAATAATTATCATCATCATATTAGAGTGTTTGATTAATATTAAAATATATTAAAAAAAGGAGTGCATTATATTTTTCTTCTATTTGTGTTTATTGGTTTTGTGTTACCTCATCAGTCATAATTTTATTTGTATTTATTTCTACGGATTATGTTACCTAATTACTTTAATTTGTCAATAATATTACTCTTCACCAAAGAGAACAGGATTGTATTAAAGGCTAGTAATGTTTTTAAGTGTTTTAGGCAGCGTTTCATGGACCCCGTTTCTTTCTAACTTCTTTTTTAATTAGCTGCAGCGTTTAACGTTTACCTCACATGTTAATTTATTAGCTGTTATTATTAGAAATTATTTTATCAATTTTATTTCGTCTGTCATATATAACAACACTGAGAGTTAAATAGGCCTTTCATACAAAATAACTCGCAAATAGTTGTAATCACGCAAATGAAGTTTCCAACCGCCATTTTGCAATGAAGAGAAGCACTTTTTTCTCGTCAATTGGCAAAGCGAAGGCGCTTTACTACAACGCTTTTAAAACACGCTTGGTTTCACTTTCAAAGGACGTTCTAAAATCGACACAATCTATCTAAATTTTAAATCTGCCGCCACAAATTTGTATTCGATTCAACCGAGTAATGACGTCACAGTAATTGCTCCGAACCGAACCGCTCCGTCCCCAGCCCGAATGTATACTATCAGTATAATCAGATTCTCATAGGTCAATCGAGTGTCAATAAGCTGGTTGATAGGTTATATGGCGTTCGCTTCGACTTACCGGTATTATATTCAAATCATAATTAGGGAACTAAATTGTTGCGAACAATATAAATGTATAATGAGAAAGGATGTGTCAACTTAGTTATATTCTTTTATATTTATTCTGCCCTCATTTTCTTACCTTTTTTCTTTATTTCTTTCCTTCTGTCTTTCTTTTTATATAAACTATATTTATTTTTCTTCTTCTCTCTTCCTCTTGCTAAACTTCGATACGTTGCGTCGATACTCCAATTTCAGCATGAGTATTGTGTTCAAATATCACTAATCTTTAGTTTAATTCTCGTGCTGTTGCCATATCAACACTGATGGTTATCACGTGACCAACCATAGCCATCTTCAGTTACAAGCCGGGGCATGGGTAGGTTTGACAACGCAGAGTGGAGGCGGGCGGAGGCGAAATAAAGGCATGACGTTTGACGTTTTAGTGCTTTGATTTCGTTGTCACATGTACATTTTCGACATTAATTGATACAAAACTAAGTGCATATGATCAAGATTCATTGTATTGATGTACGTTATTTATTACGGAATCCGAAATGGTATCTTAATTGAGTTTCAGAATACCGCGTATGTACTTGCATACAGCGACTCATAACTTTAAAAAGTTAAAAGCATACGTATTTTTTATTGATGGTACAAGGGAAAATAAATAAATACTTAAAGAAATGTTACTTGTACCAAAAGAAAATAAAATAACAACGTACTTTCGCAGTACCCTATTCCAATCAATTAACCATTATATGGGTAGTAAACAGACAATATTTTTCCGTTTTATGTTGTTTCACCTCTGACGTGAAAGGTCTAGGATATCATATACATTTTAATTTCATGTGATTATCTGTCGTGCTTTTCTATAAATATTTCAGATGCCCAGGAAGCCAGTTTTAGTTTTAACCTCGCCAGTCACCATAACAATACTGTTATCCTAAATTATTTGTTACAAATTTTCTAAAATATAATTTTAAATAGGCCAAGGCCAAGTATAAAGGTCTATGAAAAAATGAAGAAACAATACCTTCAACATAATACGTAACAAAACACATCGTTATCTATTAAGTACGTGCCAAGTAGCGTAAACTCAGTGAACTTTAAATCCTGTAAATACGAAGTGAAAAGAAACATGTTTATAACTAAAGTATTACGAAAGAAATAATATTAATAAACAAACCTTGAAAACCAAGAAAGTAAGTATATGCGTCTACAAATATAGATAGTTGCGACGTATAGCAGGAATTCCGAATCTTCAACAAAACTGCTACACATTTATGGGATCACAAAACAGCTGTTTACAATGAACTTGATACTCAACGGCGTAACTTTATTGATATAGCAGACGAGACCCAACAATTTGGCTAGAATTCTAATACACCACAAACCACAAGTAAGACTATAAAAATGTAGTTTATACAATATTTAATATTTAGATGAATTGTCAATCATTCTGTAATTTTTAATAACCGCAAAAATTGCCAAAGACTGCAGCCATATTTTTATTTTGTTTTTATCGCCAACACGCACTTAGTTTATAATACATCAACAATTGACGTTTGGTACGACTGCGAACATAATTCCATCGACACACACTTATATTGTAACATTAATTTACATTGGAAATCAGCATTAGCACAAACACGTGTTCTGGATAGTAGGCCTCCGTTTGACAGTTAATCACAGTGTTGCCGACGTATGGCTCCGGCTTGTAACTGACGAAGGCTTTGGACCAACGCATCGTTGACTTTGTCAGCAGCGCCATACATGCCTGTCAGTAGAGCAGGAGTCTTGTTCCCACCGAGAAAAAAACGCTTCTGCCCAAATGTCGTGTTATCCCGCAGGGCAAAAACCGGAGGGCGTGGCGGTATTGCATAGCCCTCAGGCGAATTTGTCTTTTGTGCTATGCGCCACATCAATTTTGCACTACCCCGCGCAATTATAAAAGAACAGCCCCGCACTAAAAAGAGCCACCCCAGGAGACCAAGCCATTATGACGTCATCAGCACCTGCTCTCCGGTCCTTTTACTGAAACAAAGACTTCCCAATTCATTTTGAACAGACAGACCAACTATCAAGAATTATTTTGTTTGAATGAGGGACTTTTTACGCCGGAAACAGGAGCAGGAGGGGAGTTATATCGGTTTTAGTTTAAACGTGGAAGGACAATGCGTACTTAGGGGTAGGAAAGGTTTCAACAGACCCAACCTCCTTCAGTTTCGAATGACACCGAAATTTAAACCACGTAAAAGTATTGTCGGAGAGGAAAATCACAGGTAACGCAGACGTCTGACAATGATAAAGCCCGAGTGTGGATGAACAACAAATTTTTAAATTATACAGGGTGTGTCAGAACAGAACAGATGATATTTAAGACATTATTTTGAAAAAAAACATGAGATCGGAATCGTGTTCTTACTTCATTACGTTAGTTTCAAACTGTGAAGTACATTGACTAACTGATAAGGGAAACTTTACGGGCCATATTCATAGAGATTCTTAGCGCAGGCTTCCGGTGGATGATTAGCGAACTAACGTTTTTCATATTGATAAACCAGTGTTAGCGACATAATATGATATGAATCCTGTACAAGTAATCAGTCGATAGCCGGGGCTAGTTTAGCTCGCTCGTAGCGCGGGCTAGCGAAATGTCTATGCATAGCACCCTACAATTTTAGTGAAGTTTGTTGAAGTGCAAAAATATTGTTGAAAGTTTCCTCCAGTCATTTGTAAACGATGTTCATACGGTTCACTGTGGATTCTTCCTCTCTTTCCAAAATTACATCTATGATCATATCGCGTGTCTACTATCTTTGGGTATACCGTCTATCATTAGGCTCTGAACTATTGTTGTGATAGTTTATATTGGCTTATGTTACAGATATGGCTTGTGTTCGTTTAATTGATTTCAAATGTTGAATGATTATGATAATGGTGGTTAAAGAGGTGATTAATTATATACTAACTACCAAAAAGTAATTGGGCACTGTTTTTGCCCGTTTAGAACCTCGTAATACCACCTCTTGTAGCTATAACAGCAGCCACCCTGTCAGGCATGCTCTCCACTAGTTTGTGTAGGATATCCACTGGAATGCGTCGCCATTCCTCTTGCAACATGGCACTCAGCTGGTCAATGGAAGTTGCCCCCATGTTTCGGCGGCTATTATGCAGTGGTATGCAGACAATAATGTTCACCGGTTGGACTGGCCTGCACAGAGTTCTGATCTCAATCCCATTGAACACCTTTGGGACTGATTGGACCGGCAATTGAGGTGTCGGGAGATGCGGCCAACTTCCATTGTACAACTGAGTGCCATGTTGCAAGAGGAATGGCGACGCATTCCAGTGGATATCCTACACAAACTAGTGGAGAGCATGCCTGACAGGGTGGTTGCTGTTATAGCAACAGGAGGTGGTTCCACGAGGTTCTAAAGGGGCAAAAATGGTGCCCAATTACTTTTTGATATAAATTTCCAATCCGGAATTTTCCTTTTTGAAGAGGGATATCTTCAAAAACCTCAGTGAGATTAGCCGACCATGGGATTTGAACCCGGAACTTCCGAATGCGAATCTAGTGAGGCACCACTGAGCCATCTCTCTAAATACAACATTCTTAAATATCAAAAAAGCAAATGGATCGGTAGAGGACAACAATTCCACTTCTAAGAACACAGATATTAAATACAAAAAGATAATTATCCCTGTCTTCTCTAGAATTCCAACTAACGACCATTAATTCCACGAGAAATGAAATTTACTCGTTCAAGTTTGAGATTTGAACTCTACATTTAAGAAGAGATTAATTAAAAACAACAATAATTTGTAGGCCTACGTAGTTAGTATATTGAGATATAACAAGTTTATGAATTCAATGTACATGTGCTGGTCTTGCACCTACATGCCTTGGAATTAATTGTGAAACGTTATAATCAGAATCCCCAGCATCGTGATGTTACAACTTTCAGTGAACACTGTTAAATGCTGCTAATTCAAGTCACATATCCTCTAGCTATATCCGTCGAATAAATATGAAGTATAATGTTTCGCTTCACATCAAGTTACAGCAATATACGGAAAATGCGTACGTATACAGTAAAGCGAAGAAGAGAAATATCATTGGAACGTCAGTTACACTACAGGAGCGGTTTCGTATCCAAGCGGCCATGATAAGTTAATATACTTTAACTCAATAGTCAAAATAAGAGCGACAACCCAGATTCAGTTCAAATCAGTAATGGTTATACAATTGAGGCTACAGTGACTATTTCACATATGTGATGTCATCCTACATTGTACCAATGAAATGTAAAGAAATCTTTAATTTCAGAAGTGACATTTAACCATTTCGGTGAAGTCCGTAGGGCCTAAGTAGTCAAATCAGTCTTCTCACCCCACGCTGGAAGCCCCTGGGATATTTTAAGATGCGAAAGAAAGAGCCGTGTGCGAAAAGCAACGGGAAGCTACCTTGCTCAAGAAAACTGCAAACATGGTGAAGGATTTAGTTAAGAACTGTTTTCAGAACATGGGAGAAACGATAGTACCAGGAAGAAGAATAAAATACATAATATTGCTGATGATATGGGGTTGTTAGCAGAAGAGAAGATTTATACTAAGAGATATGCTACTGGAGCTAAAATGATAGCTGTGATCAGCACCGGATGAAAATAAATGCAAACAAGACGAAAACCTTGGTCATAGGAAGATAAGTAGGCCTAAAGAAGGTAAACATTAGGCAGTAGAGCAAGTGGACAGCTTCAAGTACTTGGGGAGTATTCTATAAGCAGTAACATCAACTGCTGTCAGGAAGTGAAAAGGAGGACAGCGTTGGAAAAGGAAGCTTTTGATAGAAAAGGAGCATTTTCTGCTGACCTCTGGAAAAAGAAATAAGGAAGATACTAGTGAAGTGCTTTGTGTGGAGTGAAGCATTGTATGGGGCAGAAACGTGGACATTACGACGAAGTGAAGAGAAACGTCTAGAAGCATTTGAAATGTGGATATGGACAAGAATGGAGCATGTGAAATGGACAGACAGAATAAGACACGAAGCTGTGTTGGAAAGAGTGAGTGAAGAAAGAATGATGTTGAAACTGATCAGGAAGAGAAAAAAGAATTTAGCTGGGTCACTGTTTGAGAAAAAGCTGCCTACTGAAGGATAAACTGGAAGAAATTGTGACCGGGGTAAGAGTTCGGGGCATAAGAAGATATCAAATAATAGATAACATTAAGATATGTGGATCACATGCGGAAACTAAGAGGAAGGCAGAAAATAGGAAAGACTGGAGAATGCTGGGTTTTGCAGTGAAAGACCTGAACTTTGTCAGAATAATGTGAATGAATGAATGAATGAATGAATGAATGAATGAATGAATGAATGACCGCTGTATGTCGTTGGAATAAATTTTTATCGTTCACATTTGATCGTTTTAGTTTTCTCACCTCGACATTCAGTTGTTTTCTCAGTGTCGCCAACTCGTTTTCCTAAGTCGCTGTGCAAGAAATGATTAATAGCTAACAATCATAACTTCAAAAATGGAGGATAGGTCAAAACGTTTTGCTTTTACGTCAAATATAGAAACTGATTTCGTCATTTAAAGTTCGAATCCAAAAAAAAATATAGTGAAAAATGTAGACAGTGTGTGGAATCAATTTAATGAATTTTGTGGTGAACGAACATATTAACGCTTACCGAACAAGCTAATTCAAGATGTCAGAATTTTGAAAGAATGAGCGATTAACATGAGAATGTCCATTGGAAATGAATACAAGAAATGCCCAGTCGAACGTGATGGTCAAAATTATACCAGAAAAATACTACGCAAAGCACAAACGCAAATTGAACCGATTTTCCGATATGGAAGAAAATTGAAATTACCAAGGATGTAAGAAATGCAACTAGAAAAGAACTTCAGCAACTACTGAAGAAATGAGGGGTTGGTTGTGTTGCATTAAAATACAGGATATAAAGTACTAATTGATACATATACTGCAAAAAAACTCGCATAGATGTATAAATGAATTCTCTGTAGATTTTCCAGAGATTTTATTACTAGCATAATATGAGCTAGACGCTAATGTAGGTACAGACGTAATTAATAGTTATTTATGACTAGTAATGATATTATAGTAACAACTTTCCTAATCTGTAAATTACATGTAGTTAGAAATATTGCTGTAACACGACTTAGAAAGACTGATTGTAACACTTTATTGAAACTTACGTGCAAAATGCGAAGTTGAAATAAACCCAAAAACAATTTTGACGTCCGTATCATTATTTTTATTAATTCCAAAACAAGGATATCTGTTTGGCAGTCCAGGTGACCATAAAGATCCAGAACATAACATAAATATGTAAGCAATACACTTTTTGACGTCGCCATAACCTACTTAAGAATTAAAATATACACAAAACAAGAACACACATACTTATAAAGGTATGGGGTTTATTGGATTCAATTTAAATGTTGAATACATCCGCCATTCAACGATCTTTCTTCTATGTTGTGAATAGCATTTACTAATATAATATATCTGGTGGAATATCTTAAATTTTTGCGAAATCACATATTTTAGTTCGGCGGTAGTAGTAGAATTAGTTAAAAACTCGATCTTTTACTGATTAACTTTTTAACCTTTTTACTGTGTTAATATTTAGGGGTGCTATTCATAGACATTTCGCTAGCCCGCGCTACGGGCGTGCTAAACTAGCCCCGGCTATCGACTGGTTACTTGTACATGATTCATATCATATCTTACCGATGACACTGGTTTATGAATAGGAAAAACGTTAGTTCGCTGATCATCCACCGGAAGCCCACGCTAAGAATGTCTATGAATATGGCCCCTAGGAATTTTATTTTATTTTATTTTATTGGGTTATTTTACGACGCTGTATCAACATCTCAGGTTATTTAGCTTCTGAATGAGATGAAGGCGATAATGCCGGTGAAATGTGTCCGGGGTCCAGCACCGAAAGTTACCTAGCATTTGCTCGTATTGGGTTGAGGGAAAATCCCGGAAAAAACCTCAACCAGATAACTTGCCCCGACCGGGATTCGAACCCGGGCCACCTGGTTTCTCAGCCAGACGCGCTGACCGTTACTCCACAGGTGTGGACCCTAGGAATTTACTTGGCGACTAGTTTCGAAGTGTTGTACTTCATTGTCCATAGCCTAGGGCAGTGGTTGTCAGCACTCGCTGAAATGGTAAAGGGAAAACGGAGTAACATATTGTGCCTTGTCCTGCAGCAGGAAGAGTTAGTGAGCATACCCGCCAACAGCTACGAATGCACCATAGTGCAGTGTCTTCTCCGCGGGTAAGAGACGCTAGCCTCAGGGTGCTCTGTGCTGATGACCGCTGGCCTAGGCTATAACAATCCAATTGACGATGAAGAACAACACTTCGAAACTAGTTGCCAGGTAAATTTCTAATTAGAAGAGAATTTATATATCTTCTCACTATTCGTGAGCTGCCACAAGGGACTTAACCATATAAATGTTTACAAGTTCAGTGAACCATTAATTTTGTTTTGACAATGAAACTCCAAGTACATAGCTTGAAATACATTTTGTGATTGGTGGAAATATACCTAGTTTTAGAGAGCAAGTGTTACAAAAAAGTAAAGAATGCTAATGAACTTGGTTTCATTTCGAATATAGATGATGCTTCAGGAGACCAATTGATTCTTTCAATGCAGCTAAAGTTGCAATCGGAATAATAGATGTAGGTATTCCAAGCCTCTTAAACACATCTTTAATGAAGAGAGTAGCGGTACCTCTTGCTCCAACCAGAAGTCCGATTACTTCAAGCTCTTCTAGCTGGTACTTTTGGAGGTAATATGGAATGGTAGGATTGTAGATATTCTTTTTTTCCTTATCCACTTCTGCTGGCTGTTCCTCATTCGTTTCGAAACACACAGTGGGATAAATTATGAATCCAGATCTTGTAGATTCCTTGAAAGCTATTACATCTATGCGCCGTGTACTGCCACTGTCGGAGAGACCATATACTTCTTCAAAGGTGTTGTAATCGGCTTCTTTAAGGGCAGTGGCTATAATTGATCGTACTTAATGGTGTCTAGCGTTTCGCAGACTTTCACCGTGCGGACAGGATCCCAGGACGTGTGCAAGAGTTTCAACCTCGTTGTGGCAATGCCTACAACGGTTGTCCTGAGATCTTCCCGGCACAGCACGTACAGCTGCAATATTTCTAACCATTTTATTGCCGTCGCGCCATTCGCTGTTGGAGAGTCCTTCGTCTTTAGAAATCCATTTGTTGGCACCAGGATATTGTTTAAATAAAACTACGCCTTTCCCTCTCTTTGGATGACGACACTAATATCAAATTCTCTGTTCCTCAGAAGGTTACGAATCTTTGTAACATTTAAGAAATGTAAAGAAGTTGGAAAGTTAATCAGTGATATTTAAGTGTTAAAAGTGTATATAGGAAAATGAAGAGTCGATCGTTTAGATAAACCCACAGCCAAAAATGTGTTGCATTGATATGGGGGGCACACGCTGGTCAGGTGTTAGGAAAATGTCTGCTTTTTATGCAATCATCAAACGTGTTACGTAACAATCACTTAACTGGTGTATAAAAATGGGGAGGTGCGTCATTCCGTATGAAGGCTATTTTCTCGATGTCACGATTTCGTTTATTTTTATAACAAAATTCTGCAGCATGTCAAAATAACTCTTCTCTTCAAAAAAAAGTAGGATCCTATAATGAAATGGGTTGTGAATCCACAACATACGTCACTTTCATATCATATTGTCCTTTCTGAATAACAGTATGGGGATTTGTTTCACACCAAATCTTACAGTTATAAGTAGGCTTCGTATTTCAGCTACCTATAAGCTGGAATAAGGTTGCCTGATTCGAAGTATAGGTATGTGACGTCACAGCGCAGGTATAGGTACGTTCGTATACAAAATAGTTACACATCCTCTGCCCTCTTCTGGACGCAGTCATAGTGAGTAGTCTTATCGATCACTGCTCTTACTAGTCGTATTATTTAAGTAACTACATCTTTGTGGCTGATTGAAGGTTCATTGCAGAGGTAAAATGCTTTAGGTAAGGCGCTCAAGCGTGTAATATTGCAGGGCATAGTTGAGGGTATATGAACATAGGCCTATACTTTCACTGGTAATATAGACAACATTACTTATAAATTGTGTAAAATAAAGGTATAGGTGACAAAAACAGTGCACTGAAAGACACTACAATACCAAAATCCGTAGAAAGTGTGTTGAACGTAATCCAAAAGAACCAGTACCATCACAATCTGAAGATATTAACTCAACGTTTAGCATGGATTTTTGTAGCCTACCATGATGTTCATTGCCAACATCTCAATAATTAATAAGTTAAATAATCTACATTTCAGGGAATTTCTAGAAAAATAGGCCTACATCGAAAATTAGTGGTTTTCAGTGATGGGAGACATATGCAATATCCTAATGAAACAATAAAAAAATATCCGACAATGGGAATATCTTGTACTGCATCATGCACCAATAACGTCATGTGCTGTTGAAAGAATTTCTTGCAATATAAAATCATTTCAAGTGACATCCGCATATGTTCAAGTTCCGTAACTTACGAATGCACGATATTATGCACTGCAAAGATCACGACGAAAATGAACATCACGGCTCAAGCATGTGTTAACTAGTATAGCTTCAGAATGTCGGGAGTTGACTGTACTCCACGAACACGCAGCGACGACCTGTTTGTTTACATCCTTATCCGTTGCATTACCTCTGTACGGCGTACTATATACCCAATGTGTCTTTAACTTCAGTCTTTAGGTAGCTGGAATACGAAGCCTGTTATGAGTATTAATACCGGCATTCAATTGAAGTTTTGCATAATAAGTCCATAAGAAGTTATCCAACCACTGCGGATTTGTTTGAATTTCTCGAAGAGCGAAATTCCATCTAATTTCTTTATCATCTTCTTTAATTTCAAATTAAATTTGCATTTTACAGGGACATCATTTTATTTTTACTAACATTTTTAATATTAACTTGCCTATACCTCAGCATCAACGCCGTTTGCTACCCCCTTCCACGACTGGATTTCGATGATACTGGCGTAATATACAAACAAATCATTTTACTAGGTACAGGAGGGATGAAAAGTAGTTCATCGATTTACGTAAACTAGGAAATATTGCGCTTTTAAGTTTGATCATTTTCATTAGGTTTTTGTTTAATTAAAACACAGTTCAGTATCAGTAGGTATTAACAATGAGTGTTTATACTCACGAACTGAGCTGTCCATGTGGACGTATTCATTATGCAGTGTATATTATACTGTCTACAGCACATTAGCATACGATATAGAGAATGAAGTTAATTGAAAAATAATCATAATATGGACATTTAAACACATTTTTAAAATTGTGGCCGTTCATTTCGATACAGACTTAAGTTCTAATGTGCATATTATCGCACTATAGACTATTGTACCTAATCCCAATTACCAGTTTCGTCCTTCGTACTAGTAAGTGATGTTGAAATAATTCTGTACCTACTCTATAAAAGAGTACCTTACGTGCTGTAAATTCTATTTTCACTTCTGCCCGATCCGAAAAGATAAAATTACTCAGACATACTATCTACTGTCCGTCCAAGTGGTTATGTCGTAGCGTCGTAGAAAGGGAGGAAATCACGTGACAGTTAATTACTTAACGAGGTCCTTTTATTTAAGTTATTTTAAAAAGATGTATAATATTAGGTAGACGTCTAATTCCTAACAGAAATTAATGTCGTCAGAAAAGAGCTAAGACAGCCCAGCCACTAGCTGGCGAATAAAAGCTGGTGGGGGAAACCGGAATACGACGTAGGCAAATAGACGACAGTACCTGTGCGAAAATGATTCAATATTGAAAGCACTTTCGTCACTGGAAAACGCGAACATATTTTTGGAACGTACTGTTTACTACTTTGGGCGGCCGGGTAGGTCAGTTGGTAGAGCAGCTGGCTACAGACTGGAAGGTCCGGGGTTCGATCCCAGGTGGTGCCAGGATTTTTTCTCGTTGCCAAACTTTCAGAACGGCCCCGAGGTTCACTCAGCCTCCTATAAAATTGAGTACCGGGTCTTTCCCGGGGGAAAAGGCGGTCAGAGCGTGGTGCTGACCACACCACCTCATTCTAGTGCCGAGGTCATGGAAAGCATGGGGCTCTACCTCCATGCCCGCCCCAAGTGCCTTCATGGCATGTTACGGGTATACCTTTACCTTTTTACCTTTACTGTTTACTATTTACCGTAAGGCTACTGTGACTGTACATGCGGTCCTGGATCTGTGTGGAGGACGGTTGAACTTCATTAGTAGAAGGGGTGGGAGTAAAGTACATTCAAAAACTCAGGTACAATAAAAATTGAAGTAAAAATAAAATGATGTCCCTTTATAAGGATATCTTTTTAGAATTCTTCTGAGATTTCTCCAGATTGTTGTGCAACCCATTTGAAGGCGTATTACAAATTCATTGGTACTATATATTTACTATCTTCAGTTATTTCTTCATTTTGACATAATACTTCAGGAACATTAACATAATTAGTTAGTGTGTGTGGATCTTCCAGACTATCTCTCATTCGTGACACAACCAGTTCTCTCAAATTTGTCCATTAACTTTCTGTAAGCTTGTAAACTGCACGGACTAATATTCTCAAATTATGTTTTGTTATCATTTTTCGTATGCCTTTCGTTAAACTTCATTTACATTCATAATAACTCTTAAAACCTTCGGCTGGGGACTAGCCTAGTTTGATGTGTACAAACTATAGGTAGACAGTATAAGAGGCCGGGAACTGTGTACTGCTGATCCTGGTGCAGTTGAGCATTTGCGTGGATATAGTACAGCCGCGTGGGTTACGAGTGTAGTCTAAGCGTGAGTTCTGTGGACAAAATAAATTTTTTAATACCAAAAGTAAACATTTCGTTCATTGATATATGTTTTCTAACACAAAACCAAATTATATTTGTGACTATCTACCAAGTATAGTGTGTTCCCTATAATCTGGTGAGTAATAATATATTTTAATTTCCATGGTTTATTCGAATCTCTAGTTTTGGGAGCCATACTTGTTTAAACGTGAACCTCTTGTACCTTTGAACACAAAACATATCGTACCATGGAACATGTTCCAAGGTAGGCCTACACGATATTATTGGTTTTTGTTTTTCTTTTACTTTAAGAGCATGTTACGAAGTAAGTCTGGAGTTAAGGGTATATGTACGTGAACTACCGCAAATATTATCAGAAAATATAGGCTCCAAATTTCTAAAATTTTATAAGAAAATGAAATCACAGTTGAACAAAAATTACGAGATACCACAACAAGACTTATTAGAACTTAAATATCTGATAAAAAAAAAGTATAAAAAAGGTTACTAATATTATTTTTCAAACCAGTTTTATCAGAGTATGAAAGACATAACTAAAAAAATTTTACAGTTACATCATTTTGGTAACCATAACATTGTAATTTTTCCTGCATGTAATAAACACTTATTTCTGAAAAGTAGACTACCCTCAGACATGTAGAGTCGTATATTTTAATAAAATTAATTATTTATTTGTTCTATGGAAAATATATTAAAATTTACATAATGTTTTGTGACCTAATTTCTCTATTTTCAAAGAAATGGGCATTATTTTAGTCTAACGTTTGCATAAATGCATGTTAAATCAGTGTACAAAATTTCAGAATTCTATCTCTAATGGTTGTGGAGTTATGAAATGTGTGTGAAAATTTTCAAATTTTGGAAAATTTAATTTGAAGTAAAATGTGAATTCTTAAAAATATTATTAGTAACCTTTTTATAACTTTATCAGATATTTAAGTTCTAATAAGTCTTGTTGTGGTACCTTGTAATATTTGTCCAATTGTGAGTTCATTTCCTTATAAAATTTAAGAAATTTAGAGCCTGCATTTTTTTTAGAATATTTGAGGTCGTACACGCACATATACCCTGAGGCCCCCAATTGATCCGGATGCCTTGAAGAAAGCTGTTGAAGCAATTATTGCTCCCCCAGGAAATAAAATGTCAATCAGAAAAGCCATCACTGGTTTATGATGGCAAATACATTTTAAATATGATTGCCAGTTTTTACGCTATATTTCCACCTATATTCCATGTGTTTCAAACTACAAGAGAGTATGTTCAAAGATACATGAACCTGTTATACCTTTCAAAATATTACATATCCCTTTATTTTATTTTTTCCATCCTTAATAGATCTGTAAAACAGCAAAATACATACAAGAAGTTGTAAAGGAATCTTCAATAATTATTTCAAGTTTCTTTTTCATTATGATAATTGCATTTCCCAAAATTAAAAAAACCAAAATGTGGAAAGTGTTTATAGTTACAACAGTATCCCCTACTATTCACGTAACGCTGTATATAATGTGGAGAGTTCGTAACCGCTTCAACAGTTCAGCAGTACACAGCACCCGGTCCCTCTTACTGTCTGCCTACAGTTTGTAAACATCAAACTAGGCTAGTCCCCAACTTGCGATTTTAAGACTTACAAATCCTAGACCTAATAATAAGTAATAATACTGAAGAAGACTAATTCGATCTTGTAAAGTCATAAAACCAAGTCAATGACAATGATTTAAAAAATTCAATAAGAAGTAAATTTACTTTTGACACTTTATGAACAAAACCTGTTCCCATGTTAACCAAAACAAATGGGTGTAATAAATGAACAATTCCCGTTGTTCGATACATACAAATGTGTTACTTGTTACCAGTTTGTGTATAACTTAATGTTATATGTTTCGTAATTCCTCTTCTTCGTTATCTGTGAACTCCTCACTTTATTCATCATAACCAAAGCTCGGAACTTGGGGACTTGTGTGTCGTGTGCATGAGTAAGGTTACAGGTACAACGTACACAAAGCTCACGCTGCAAGTGCTCAGGGACAGTCGTGTGTACTAAGAAAGTGGTCACATCGAATGACAGGAAGACGGACGAGGAAACTGTGTCGTGTCGAAGCCAATGACATTCAGATAATTAATTAGAGGTAAACGGTCTGTTTGAAAATAAGAAAATACGTATTATTCGAATGGGTATACGTTTGAAAATATATTTCTTAAAATTTAGGTACAGAATTTCGTGGAGGAATTCTGAGGAGATATATTATTTTCTTCGAATGGAGAGTTTATATTTTGTAAGTTGTGTCACACACCAACTAGAGATTGCAAACGGGCATTCGTTGAAATACATTGCAGTCCCTTAAATCGGTGGAAAATTTGTCCATAGCCATGGATCAAGTCGTAGTGGAACCTTTCCTAGTAGTGACATAGAAATTAAAAACTATTTTCGAGACAAATTTAGGATACTTATCTTTCTCAGATACGAGATCAGCTAGCAACTACTGAAAATCGAACAGGAAACAGTGACAGTGAAAACATTCAATACTTTATTTCGGCCTAAGACTTTATAATACAATTACAAACCATTTTCCAAATTTGAATTTTTTTAAAATTGAAGGTTTTAAAAGATACATTTGTAAAATTATCCACGATATAATATAATATTAACAAATGTATTTTTTTTCCTTTTATTTCTGTCTACTATATTCTTGTTTTTATTGAATATCACTGGCTTCTGTCGAATTGTCAATTTATATTAAATGTGTATTTTTCTCTCGTTTTCTCTTTCTTCTTTATTCTTGCTCTTGTGTTGAATTTATTGGTTTGAATTAAGTTACTTACTGTATTTAGTAAACTGTCCTCGTAAATTTTATGTTATATTATTGGCTAAGACCACACCGTACACGAGCCTGGCTCTTACGGTAGTGGCTAGAAACATTTTTGTTTTATAAATGTATTCAGTAGGTAGCTAGTTAAAATAAATAAAATAAAAAAATTAATTTTGCTCCCGTCACTTCATGTGACGTGGAAATAAGTTTCTTTCGTTTCAAATCATGTTTAACTAACAGACGAAGAAAGTATGGGTTCGAAAAATATTCGAATGTATGTAGTCATACACTGTAATAAAATATACAGAGCAGAACTGTAAATTTAAAATATTTTGCATGTTTATTTATAGATATGCTATAAAATTACTTGTTTCAACCTACCATAATATTATAATTATGTTGTTCCATCCAGAAACCACTTTTATAGCAGACCTGACAGTACCTCTGTGCTGGAAGCGGGAGTTTGTTGACATTGAAGTCCGGCCGCTTAGCCACGTGCAAAGACACAAGTCCCCAAGTTCCGAGCTTTGGTCACAACTCATTGACAGACACAGCCGAATCAGTACCCGTGCTGAAATTGAGTTACTGAAACAAAAGTTGATATGCTGTTACAGGTCTGTATAGCCCTGTCACGTTCCCCTCGAAGGCGATTCCCTCCCTCCAGGTAGGGGAATAGAGAGTGCACATCGCACAGAGACTACTGCACAATGTGTAGGGTTTTGGCATACCTGGTCTCGTATATACAGTCACGAAGCTTGAGTTTTGAGGGTGCTAGGAACAATAGACTGTGCCGGTACTATTTCGCATTGTCTGTAATGAGGCGATATTAGCGATCCTAGTGGTTAGCAAATATCTATGGATGCATATTTACTACGTATTGAGTTTCGTCATGTATATAGTAGACTGTGCTAAAACTGTCTTCCTTCCTGTTTCATTTGAGTCTACAATAGTAATATGCGTTACAAGAGCGGTATATTGAAGTTTTCATGTTCGAGGAAAAGTTTGAAAAAGCGAAACGTAGTTGAGCTTTTTTAATTTCCGAGAATTGAAAGAAAACATACCGTTCGTGTATCGTACATTATTTTGTGCGAAGATCGTTTATTACATACCTGAAAGAGGAATTTCTAATTAGTTGCAATGAAATCTCCATCTTGGTTTGTGTTCAATGACGGCAAATTTGCAAAACAAAAATATCAATCTTCAACATTGTTGCTTTAAAATGTTTTCAGTCTTCTTCAGGCCGGTGGAGAGGAAGGACGTATTTTTCGCAGCGGAGAAAAGGTTTGAGCAATGGGCTGTGAGTTGGAGCTGTACCGGGCAAGGATAGGCGGCTGGGCGGCCAGGTCAAGGATGCAGCGGAGCGTGAAAGGGACAGCTTTGGCAGGTCTGGCTGAGTGTCTCTTCTTTCACATAGTGATCGGGATACTACTAATTATTGGTGGTATCGAACTGAATCCAGGACCTGCAAGCGACAACGGAGTGATCAGTGTCAAGTGTGGCAGCTGTAGAAAGAACCTACGAGTAGGCGTGCTGTGCAACCAGTGCGAGAAGTGGTTCCATCTGACTTGTCAGAAGATCAAGAGGGAACAGATAGTAGAAGAAACGTGGCTGTGCAAGGACTGCGGGAACGAGGCAGGCAACAGGGAGCTCATCGGTCTTCGGAACGAGGTGAAGAAGCTACGGGAGAATCTAGAGACGGCGGAGCAACGGATCAAGTTTCTGGAGGACGAAAATAAGTTGTTGCGACGGGAAAAGGAAAATGGCGAAGAGAGGGAGGAGAAGAAGAAGCATGGTGCGGCAAGTGTTATCATCGGAGACTCCATCATTCGACACGTAGGGAATCTACAATCGGAGCTGGCGACAGAGTGTTACCCTGGGATTAGAGTGAAAGAAATGAAAAGCGTGATCGAAAATCAGGAACGAGGGGACCCGAAAAACATCGTCCTTCACGTAGGAACAAACGATTTGCGAAGAGGTGTTGATTATATCATGGCAGATGTATATGACTTGGTGATGGAAACGAAGAAGAAATATCCGGCAGCTGGGATTGTCATCAGTGGAATCGTCAGACGGAGGGATGTGAACTGGAGAAAAGTGGGTCATGTGAATAAAGCTTTCGAGTGGGTAGCGGAGTGTCTTGGTGCGCGTTTCGTCGATCCAAATTCCTGGATAGACGACAGATGCTTCGGAAGAGACGGAATCCACCTAAATCGGAGGGGGGCTGCAGACATGGGATCCCTCTTCGCGCGGGTAGTTACTACAACATGGCGCGGCGGGATCGAGGATCCATCAGCTGGCAGCGGCACCGAAGGACTATCAGCCGACGGCGGGGGCGTGGGACTACCGGCGGTCAGCGGGGGTGCGGTCGAAGACCTATCCGCGGGCGGCGTAGACCTGCAGTGACGGCGAGGTGCCACGGGGATTCAGAATGTTCAAGTAAGGACAGGCCTACTAAGACTACTGCAGGTTAATTGCCGAAGTATTAGAAATAAACTTATTCCGTTTTGGAACTTGGTCGATGTTTATAATCCAGATGTAATAATTGGGACGGAATCATGGCTTAGGGAAGACATAAATGACTCGGAAATTTTTAGGTCGGATTATAGAGTCTTCAGAAAGGATAGAAGTGAAAAGGGAGGAGGAGTTTTCGTTTGTACTAAGATAGAAATAAGTAGCAATCTTCTGTGGATACATGAGGAAGTTGAAATATTGAATGTTCAGATAAGAAATGGGCTGGAAACCTTAGATGTAATAGCATGTTACAGACCACCCAGTGAATTAAACAATTTAACTTTGCACAAACTAAATGAATATCTTAATACAGTATCAGAAGACCGAAACGTAGTAATTGCTGGGGATCTAAACCTCCCGAAAATTAACTGGAACGGGATTTCAGGTACAAATTCAGATGCACAGACCCTTGTTAATGAATTGATCTGGCGTAAAGATTTCACGCAGGTAGTAAATGGTCCGACGCGTGACAATGCCCTCTTAGATGTTTACCTACTAAGACCTGTCTCTCTCTTTGTCAACTCTGAAAGTCTTCATAAAATAAGTGATCACAATAGCGTCTTATTAGAAATCTTATGGGAAAACACAGTAAATCCGAGGTCAAGTCCAGTGTCTGTCTGGAATTTTAACAAAACCGATGTCCATGAATTACAAACGTTTCTACGACAAAAGCATGATGACTTTCTAAGGACTGAAGGAAATATGGAAAATGTGTGGCATAAATTTAAGTGTATAATTTTCGAGGCATTAGTAAAATGTGTACCTTCTAAAATAATTAAGAAAAATCCGGACCCAGAATATTACACTAATTATATTCGCTACTTAAAGAAAAAGACAAGGCGCGCATTTAGCAAACGTAAACGGAGCCATGAGCATTGGGAAAAATATGTTGAATTAATTAAGAAACTTGAGTGTGAAAAAAGGTTAGCTCAGGAAAATTTTCTAAAAACTATTTTAAAAGAAGATGAAAGTAACAATTGGAGACAGTTTTATAATTATGTACGCAGGAGAAAAGGGAAAAATGAAGGAGTAGTGCTTTTACGAAATCAGAACGGAGAAAGTATAACTGATGACAAAGAAAAGGCCGACTTATTAAATTCCTATTTCATTTCGGTTTTCAATAATAATAATAATAATAATAATAATAATAATAATAATAATAATAATAATAATAATAATAATCCCGCTGATAGGAGTGGTTGTGTCACAGACTGTGAATGTGAACCAAATTCGACTTTCAAAATAACTTCCAAAGGGGTTAGAGAGAGAATAACGAAATTAAAAAATCGGAAGTCTCGAGGACCAGATAGTATTGCTACAGAGATTCTTAAATTAGGTTCCGAGGCCATAATTCCATACTTAATGCGTATATTTCATGTTTCCATAAACAATGCAGCTATTCCATGTGACTGGAAATCAGCTATAGTGGTACCCATACATAAAGGTGGAAATAAATTAGATGTCGGAAACTACAGACCGATTAGCCTTACATCTGTCGTATGTAAAGTCATGGAGCATTTGATATCGGATTATATTCGTCATGTTCTAAATGCGAAAGACTGGTTTTACAACCGCCAGCATGGTTTTAGGGAAGGCTTCTCATGTGATAGTCAAATTACGTCGCTGGTTCAGGATCTAGCTGAAGAGGTAGATAGAGGCGGAAGAATCGATGCAGTTGTGATTGACTTTTCGAAAGCATTTGATTTGGTGCCACATGACATATTAATAGATAAGTTAAGTAGGCTAGGAATAGATAAAAGAGTGGTGCTATGGATCCAAGAATTCTTAAAAGGTAGAACCCAGAGAGTTAGAGTAGGTCATGAAATATCGCAAATTGGAAATATATGTTCAGGGGTGCCACAGGGCAGCGTTCTGGGTCCATTACTCTTTATAATATACGTAAATGACCTATGCCAGGATATTACATCAAATGTGAGGCTATTTGCAGACGACTGCATTATCTATAGAAAGATTAGAAATAATTCAGATGTAGATGCTATTCAAACAGACTTGAATAACATTTACAACTGGGCGTTAAAGCATAGGATGAAAATAAATGGTTCTAAAAGTAAATCTATAACATTTTGTAAAACCCGAGAGGAAACTAGTCTTAATTACGAATTCAGTGGTGTTGTAATTCCGCAAGAACAATGTTGTAAATACCTAGGAGTGTATTTAAACTCCAAACTTTCTTGGGGAGAGCATGTTGATAATGTTACGGGCAAAGCATGGAGGGCACTTCACTTTATTATGAGAATCTTGAGAAAGGCTAGCCCCAAATCGAGGGAAATAGCATATCTAACATTAGTGCGACCGTTAATGGAATACGGAACTACATGTTGGGATCCCTATAGAATATATCAGATAAATTCCTTAGAAAGAATCCAGTATAGGGCAGCTAAATTTGTTAAAGGTAAAAGAGAAGATGGGAACGATACGATAAAAGAACTTAAATGGGAAACTTTGGAAAACAGACGTAGGAAAACTAGAATAACATCATTGTATAGAGCACATCTAGGTCAGAAAGCATGGGTAGACATAACGGCTCGGTTAGAAAAGCCAACGTACTATGGTAGGAACGATCATGATTTTAAAATCAAATGTAGGAAACAGAAAACGGATGTAGGTAAATTCTCATTTTTAAATAGAACTATAAATGATTGGAATGACCTACCTGCAGCGGTCTTTGAGGGCTGTCCTTCCTTAAGGAGATTCAAGAATAATTTAAAGAGTTGTGTATAAAGTGAAAATTAAAATTAAGGTGACATTCAACATTTAATTTTTTAAGGTGACATGTATTTATCTAGCCTGACGAGTTTACTTCCTTGGTTTGAATTGTAAATTATTTAAAAATAGCGTGTAAGAGGGCCTTAGACTAGAAATGTTTAGTTTAAATGTAGTTCTGTTTATAAGTATGCATAAGAATGCAATTATTTGACTTATTTGAACTGTTGCATCAGTGAAAAGAGGTGAGTCAGTGAAGTTATGGTTTTACAGTGCAGTGAACAGTTCCGATCAGTGATAATTTATAGCGTCAATGAAATGTGTTCTATAGTGTCAGTGAAATGTGTTACAGAGTGTCAGTGAAATGTGTGCTAAAGTGTCAGTGAAATGCGTCATAGTGCCACTACAGGGAATGAGATGAGAGTAAAGTGAAAGACTATTGAAAATTATGTAGGACCTATACATAATTATGTAGGTTGTGTTGTAAAATTAGGTGTTTTATTTTATGTTTTATTATTATTGTGTTAAATTGTATTGTGTATTCTTATTGTATTGGGTATAAAATTGTATATGTGTTGTAAATTTTATTATGTATTGTAAATTTTATTGTGTATTGCTTATCATTTTAACTGTGTATTGTTAATATTGTATATACCACTGCCACCGGGTGCGTGCCCACTTGCAGTGTAAATAAATACATACATACATACATATGTTTACTATGCTCCAGCAGGCCGTGATATACGTCTGTCTTCCCCCCCCCCCCCAGTCTATAAATGCGAACTTAAAACAAACGGTAAGGTTATGTAATGATTTATTTTTCATTTTAATATTTTAACAATATTATTTATATAACATATTGCAGTAATAACTGTGGCAAGTTTAATTTTGCCGGTCAAGGAGATGTTTAGAAATGGAAAATATCTTTGACATCTAATTCTGCACATTGAAATTAATTGTTACATTTGTGCAGTTATTCAGAGTCACTGGAACCTCACCACCAGTTTTTTCTATTGTCAAACTTTTTTGATCTCCTACGTTCAAAGTAGCCGCCATGACGAGTCTGGAATTTTGTTGATTTTTTCACGGCTTCCTTAATGTTACTTGCATCACGAATGGAGTAACTTTAGTGGAGTTGTAGAGTTTACTTAATTTTTGCAAGTATTTAAAAACTATAATTAACAGTGCAATTTAGGTGAAATTGCAGTGGTAAATTTCCAATTTATAATTATTACTATATTGAACGTCTCTAAAAAATAATAAGTTAAAAGCCTAAAGCAGTTAAATCAATATGTCACTTAAGCGGTAAGAATAGAGAAATTGTTATGTGTGTTAGGTTGGGAATAATGAATGTGGAATTTTAGACTTTCCACGGATTGGTTTTGTGCGGAAACCAAGCAAATACGCACGATCTCGCACAAACATCTTTCTACGCCTCGTTTGAATGATAATATAATGACTATTATCTGCTATATTCTTTTAAGCACTCGGTGTATTATCGACCATATTCTGAAGTTTAAATATAATGAATATCATACAAAAAACGACATTAATATGTCAATGTAGCTACGTAATGTTTAGTTTCGAGAATTTAGTAACCTAGCAACCAAACGCAGCGAACGTGCATTGTGCTAAAGTGACATATGAAGGCAGACTCGCAGGCCAATTGTAACTAATAACGTAATGAAGCTGATAACGAGACTGTCGTGATGATATTCTCGCATGTCACGTGGCGGGGTAATTCTCCCCCTTCATCACAACGGCATTAATTAGCGCTCGCGTCCATGTTGCAACCAACAAACAATAGTAATTCCGTCAGGCCGCCATTGTGCTCTCTGATTAACGGATTGTGGTACAAAGCCGCGGTACTGTCGAATCGATTTGCACAGTAATTGAATCCCTGACTATCGTAAATGACGCCAAATTATTTGCCCAGTCCATGTTCAAATTACTATACTTCTGTTAGTGCATATGTATGAAGGTATTCAGAAGTCAGTTCAATATGCAAAGCTTTATGAAAATTGTAATACTTTAGAAAGGAAGGAAACAAAAATATTAGCATTTTTTTTAACTTTCGAGTTTATTTTGAAATGCTTGTTTTATTATATTTTTTTTTCTTTTAGTAGATTATTTTACGACGCTTTATCAACATCTCAAGTTATTTAGCGTCTGAATGAGATGAAGGTGATAATGCCGAAGAAATGAATCCAGCACCTAAAATCACCTAGCATTTGGTCATATTTGAGTTGAGGGAAAACCCCGGAAAAAACCTCAACCAGGTAACTTGCCCCGACCGGGATTCGAACCCGGGCCACCTGATTTCGCGACCAGACGCGCTGACCGTTACTCCACAGGTGTGGAGTATATATTTTGCAAATGCCTAGTGCATGACAAATGGAGTCATTGACTACAAACAAACAAACAACAAAAAAGTAATAGAAACATTGCAGCTACTAAAATAACACATCTTCATCCTGGCTTCCCAGTAACGGTCAACTTCGGAGGAGTGGAGGGCTGGACAATTCCCAGGTGATGACGGTCCATCTCTTCATTAAGATTGCAGAGGATACAGTTTGGGGATTGCATTATCCCAATGCTATTTAGATGTTTGCCCAGTATATCATGCCCGGTAGATATATATGTGTACACATACACAATAAGTAAAAAAAGGCACAAAATTAGAAATATTCTCTTTTCGGAAATACATAACATTAAAATATAAAGAATACACTGTTGGAAAGAGTAGACTTTAAAGATAAGCAGGATTTTTATTATGTTTTTTTGAGGATCAATTAAAATCTTATGGAGGTCAATACACAATGATGCGAAAAATGTGGTTTTTAAAAACAATTTATTACTTCAAAATGCAGAAACTGAATGTTGGTAAACTTTACTACACATTTATGCCTTCAGAAGTTTCTGCCGCGCAAAGGGCTACACACATTTTTCAATTACTCCATTATTTTTTTTATTTTTTTCTCCCTTTAACATAGTCCTAGTAAGCTTATATTAAATTAATTTTCATCATTTTGCTAGCTATCTCAAATATTAAATTAATTATAATTGATTGAATTAAATTAGCTCATAAATTAAGTTACTACTTTACCTTATAGGTTTATCTAAATTTAAATAAATACATATGTAGTCTACTAGTCGTTAAAATTGAAGGATATTGCTGGAGAACCTTTTAAGTGTAGTGTAAATATTTGTAATTTAAATATGTATTGTATTGATTAAGGCTGGTTGAGTGGAAGAGAAGGCCTTATGGCCTTAACTCTGCCAGCTAAAATAAAACATTATTATTATTATTATTATTATTATTATTATTATTATTATTATTATTATTAATTCTATATATTTCTGCAGTACGAGAAAGTCGGATTGTGAAACTGTAACATATTGCCACATTATTTTGTATCCTTTATTATTTCGTAATATTTTCTAAGATCTTCAGTACCTTTGTTTGCTTACTTTTTTTATTTTATTGGTTTATTTTACGACGCTGTATCAACATCTAGGTTATTTAGCGCCTGAATGATATGAAGGTGATAATGCCGGTGAAATGATTCCGGGGTCCAGCACCGAAAGGTTTGCTTACATATGCAGCAGAAATCAATTTAGCGTCTCAATGAGATGAAGATGATAATACCGGTGAAATGAGTCCGGGGTCCAGCACTGATAGTTACCCAGCATTTGCTCATATTGGGTTGAGGGAAAACCCCGGAAAAAAACTCAACCAGGAACTTGCCCCAACCGTGAATCGAACCCTGACCCGGGCCACTTGTTTTCGCGGCCAGAAGCGCTGGCCGTTACTCCACAGATGTGGACTTCTTTTTATCTAATACTTGACGTTGGAAAGAATTTTGAGAGCGTTGGACTATAAGTTTGTCAAAGCGAGGAACAGAAATAAAAAAGTGAGCGGACGAGAGCCATGATTAAAGATTTTTTGCCCCTCCTTTGATGTCACAGAGATGTCGGAACCTTCAACAGATATGGCATTATTCCTTCAAGTGCAGTCATTTTTTACTCTTATCGACAGCCTCGTCCAGCTGGAAAGTGTTTTTAACAATAGGGGAATCCCTACGCAACGTTGATGCCACTTCCACTTGTGAACGAAATACTGTCACATGAAGTCCCGGAATCGTAACTGATTTCTCTATTACACATTTTCATGTGACAGTCCTGTTGCTCTGAAGTAAGAGTAAACGTCAAAATATGACTTTATAGTAAGACATCTTACACATGTTCAGAGCCGGTTTCTTTTTGTTGTTGCTATTGATAAACAGCAGATCTACGCGAAATGGGACAGATGTACAAATAAGTATAAAGGCAGTATTACATGACTGTGACTCATTTATGCCAGTAAATTAGTCGCGAATATTCATGAACATAGGCTGTTTATGCCAAAAATATCTATCTTGAAAAAAAAAATTAAAAAAAAAAGGTATTTGAAAGTTATTTCAAAGATATACTGTAGAGCTACGTTAGTTTTGAAGATGATACCTGCAAGAGAATAGAAAGAAAATTACTGTAGAATTTTATTTAATGATCTACACCAGTGATGTCAAAGCAAGCGCATTTTTCTGACCTTGACGTCGTGCGCGGGCAGCAAGCGCTAAGTATGGAAAGAGGAAGGGTTGTGTATATGAATAAGCAGCCTGTTGGATTAAGAAAACAGTGGTGCACAAACTTCAAACGGAACGTGAAATTTTATGTCATTATTTTTATATGGCTTCTTTCTGTTTAATATTATCTATATTACCTGTAAAACAAAAGTACTAACACTGATTTCTTAATATTGCACTTGTGTTTTAAATATTACTAACATAATAGAGAGTTAAGAAGAAATATTCACTTAAATTCCATAGTAGTATAATATTATACTGTATTAAGTGGATGAAACACATCATTCATAAAGAAAGTGATATTCCAAAGAAAGAGATTGAGTATGACATGATAAGTTGGAATTTATATTGATGGTATCTTTAGCATACAAAAGTAATCAATAAACTAATCAAAACAATATTACAGTACAAAGCAAAGTTACCTAGGTACTGTATCTGTTTTAAGTGTAACTACCGTAATATTACATAACAAAACTCTTATCGCATTATGCTTTTAAGGTGATATTTGTGAGCAACTTTCTATCATCAGAATATTAAATTATTTTCTCGAATTGTGCTGAAGCTATAGAGCTGACATTTTTACAATACATGGGTAGATATCTTTTGTTTATGATGTAACAGTAGTTGCTTTGTTAATTCATTTCCTTACAAACAATTTCCATGCGAATATTATCAAAAATTTCAATACACTATCTTCAGTAATACGTATATACGATATATTTGATTTACAAAAACATTCTGTAAGGCAACTAAATAAATAGGCCTATACCTGAAAATTCCACTTTTCTATACGAAGAGTTGAGAAAATATTTCTTTTGAATAAAAAAATCAAACTTGTGAAAAATGAGCATTAAAATTAAAACTTTCATTCTTATAATGCACTTATACTTCTCAGGCAAATCTAACAATTAACATGGATACAGTTTTAATAAGTTCTCTCCCCTTTATCTATTGAATCAGTGCTGGCCATCCCTGAATATAGCTCGACCAAGCGGCATATACCACCTCTTTCGTCTGTCTCTTTCCTTTCCGCTGTAAAGCGCTCAGGCTCTCCTGGGCTCTAAAGAGCACTCTTGCTCCTGTAGGCTTCAATTCACATGCCTGATCTACACTGTAGAGAATCAATGATAAATTGGGTTTTTGTACAAAACTGAGTTAAATAACAATAATACTGATTTATGTGAATGTGACAGTTTTATTATTATTATTATTATTATTATTATTTATTATTATTATTATTATTATTATTATTATTATAAGTCCGTCGAGTGTGCTCTGTGGTAGCGTGTCTGCCTCCAGACTAGCCGGCCCTGGTTCGATTCCCGGCGGGGTCAGAAATGTTCTTTCCAGACTAGGAGAGATGGTGATGCACAACTTCTAATCACTAAATTGCGCACCAATATGCCTGGGTTAAATCCCAAATCTCTCCGCAGTTCATATGAAGGGAAGGCATATGTCACTGTTGATAGTGATTTTCTGTTCTATTTCCGTAGTGCTTAAATTTCTTTTCATACACTGTCCCTAAGTTCGACTATAGTCTGTACGTTTTCATGGAGTATTCAAATGGATTTGAATACGTTTACCGTATTGAAACTTCCATGAAAAAAAAGGATTCAGAACGATCTGGGTCTCAAGGTCGATACATCTAGAAAGTGGGATTGCATCCTATTCAATACGGATTGAGTTGCATTAACACTGATATTGTAATCCAAACGATTTCCAACAGTAATTTCAATTACATATCCAAAGGAAGAAACTGGTGGAATGTAGGTAATACGTTTTGTGCGAGATCGTGCGTATTTGCTTGGTTTCCGCACAAAACCAATCCGCGGTAAGTCTAAAATTCCACATTCAGTATTCCTAACCTAACACACACAACAATTTCCCTCTTCTTACCGCTTAAGCGACATATTGATTTTACTGCTTTAGGCTTTTAACATATTATTTTTAGAGACGTTTAATATAGTAATAATTATAAATTGGAAACTTACCACTGCAATTTCACCTAAATTGCACTATTAATTATTGTTTTTAAATATTTGCAAAAATTAAGTAAACTCTACAACGCCACTAAAGTTACTGCATTCGTGATGCAAGTAACATTAAGGAAGCCGTGAAAAAATCAACAAGATTCCAGATGCCGATGTTATTACTGCAATATGTTATATAATTCATATTGTTAAAATATTAAAAAGAAAAATAAAACATGACATAACCTTACCGTTTGTTTTAAGTTCGCATTTATGGACTGGGGGAAAAAAAGACAGACGTATATCACGGCTTGCTGGAGTATAGTAAACACAGATAATATTTTCAAGCAACAATGTTGAAGATAGATATTTTTGTTTTACAAATTTGCCGTCATTGAACAGAAACCAAGATGGAGATTTCATTGCAACTAATTAGAAATTCCTCTTTCAGGTATGTAATAAACGATCTTCCTCAACTACGTTTCGCTTTTTCAAACTTTTCCTCGAACATGAAAACTTCAACATACCGCTCTTGTAACGCATATTACTATTGTATAACAGTTCATATTCGTCTTGATTGCATTAGTATATCAGCACTGTAGATCTATTATTTATCCATAATGGTTTAATAATGTCTACTATCCATCCTTACTTCACTAGAGCAAGGATCGGCAGAAATGTCATCGTGATCACTAGCAATAGTGACGTCGCAGGAACAGCGCTGTAAACTGTCTTTGCTTCACCCCTCCCTTCCGTCCAACTCCCCTACAACTCCAGTACACAGGCATCTATCAGTGGCGGATTGCCTGATTAGATTTAGATTGCTTCTTTCTCGAAACCTTCAACGTATGTTCGGAAACGTGTGTGTAAGGAAGAATGGGAGGAGCAGTATTTGTTGTGCACATGGGGACAATGTAGACGCCTCTTGTGTTCTATTCTAATAGGCATTTATAAATAAAACAACTAGCGACATTACGACACGTCATAAGATTATCACGAAATTATAGGTAAGCATGAACATATCTAATGTAATTGTAAACGGAAATGTGTACAGTAGAAAATAAGTATAAATATAATTTTCTTTTCGTAGGGCTGGACGGAGCAAAGCAATTAAAACGTTAAAGAAAAACTAAATTGAAATAATAGTTGGGATACTAAAATATGATGAAACAAGCTACGAGTCAAATGGAACTGCATTCAAGTTACGTTATTGCTTTGGAAATCGCACAATCAATTAAGACCTTTAATGAAGGACAGTTCATTAAAACATGTCTGAATAAAGTTGCTAACATTAGAGTCTGAGGTTTTGAACAGTATGAAATTATCCACACGAACAATACAAAGGAGGATGAGGGATATTGAAACACTAGCTGAACGATGAATTAAATCAAATATGCATAAACAGTGGTCTAATCTCTCGCTTTAGGTGGAAATAGAGATATTGATACAGTAGAATTGGTAATGTTCACTCGCGGAGTTACGAACGATCTCTCTGTATAAGAATATTTGCTCGATGTCATTGCACTTAAATAAAATACAAAGTATAGGAGTTATTCCAAGCATGAAGAAAATATATACAGGGACATCATTTTATTTTTACTTCAATTTTTATTGTACCTGAGATTTTGAATGTACTTCACTCCTACCCTTCTACTAATGAAGTTCAACCGTCCTCCACACAGATCGAAGACCTCATATACAGTCATAGTAGCCTTACGGTCATAGTAAACGGTACGTTCCAAAAATATGTTCGCGCTTTCCAGTGAGCTTTCAATATTGCATCATTTTCGCACAGGTACTGTCGTCCATTTGCTTACGTCGCAATCCGGTTTTCCCCACCTGCTTCTATTCGCCTCTCTGTAAAGGCTAGTGGCTGGGCTGTCTTAGCTCTTTTCTGAGAACATTCATTTCTATTAGGAATTGGACGTCTACGTAATATTATACCCAAACAACTGTTTAAACTAACTTAAATAAAAGGGCCTCGTTAAGTAATTAACTGTCACGTGACTTCCCCCCGTTCTACGATCCTGCGACTGCGACATAACCACTTGGACGGACAGTAGGTAGCATGTCTGAGTAATTTTATCTTTTTGGATCGAGTAGAAGTGAAGATTGCATTTACAGTACGTAAGTACTCTTTTACAGAGTAGGTACAGAATTATTTTAACATGAGTTACTAGTACGAAAGACGAAACTGGTAATTGGAATTACACACATTAGAACTGAAGCCTTTATCGAAATGAATGGCCACCATTTTGAAAAATGTGTTTAAATATCCATATTATGATTATTTTTCAATTTAACTTCATTCTCTATAATGTACGCTAATGTGCTGTAGACAGTATAATATACACTGCATGGACAGCTCAATTCGTGAGTAAAAACATTCATTGTTAATAATGTACTGTATTTTGATTAAACAAAAACCTAATGAAAATTATCAAACTCAAAAGCGTAATATTTTCTAGTTTACGTAAGTGGATGAACTACGTTTCTTCCCTCCTATACCTAGTAAAGAGATTTGTTTGTATATTACGCCAGTATCATCGAGCTCCAGTCGTGGAAGGGGGTAGTAACCGTTGATCCAAAGGTATAGCCAGGTTAATATTAAAAATGTTAGTAAAAATAAAATGATGTTCCTGTAGAAGAAATGCATCTGAAGATAAAGCAACTTCTATCTGTAGTAACATACGGTTTCGAAATACGACTTTAAAAAACTCTACTAGGTGATATTAAGAGAGCTGGAAATAAGTGAGGGCATAAAATGTTGCCATTGTGTATTATACATACCAGACTGGCTTAGATTAATTTAAAATGCTTTCCATAGAAAAATAATCTCCTATCATAGGCCGCCTGCCGCTACATTACATAGCTGCTATTTTTGGCTCTATATTCAGTATATTTCGGAACACTTACTTTCTGAACGAAAACTTGTAATAGGAGTATCTAAACAAAGATCGTGACTAACAGACGAAAATTTACGATTTATATTAACAGTAGCAATTTGTGATGTATTTTCCTAGGTGGTTGTAGCACAGTAAAAATATAGGTGTAATAAAATACAGGGACATCATTTTATTTTTACTAACATTTTTAATATTAACCTGGGTATACCTTTAGAGAACCGGAAAACCCGTTCGCTACCCCCTTCCACAACTGGAGTTCGATGATACTGGCGTAAAACACAAACAAATCACTTTATTAGGTATAGGAGGGAAGAAAAGTACTTCATCCCTTTGCGTAAACTAGGAAATATCGCGATTTTGAGTTCGATAATTTTCATTAGGATTTTTATTTAATCAAAATGCAGTACTGCATTAAAAATAAGTGTTTTTACTCACGAACTGAGCTATCCAAGCGAACGTATTCATTATGCACTGTATATTATTCTGTCTACAGCACATTAGCTTACAATATAGAGAATAATGAAGTTCAATTGAAAAATAATCATAAATTGGATATTTAAACAAATTTTTGAAGATAGTAGCCATTCATTTCGATAGCCTAGAGGCTTCAGTTCTTTTGTGCATATTATCGCACTATAGACTATTGCATCTAATCCCAATTACCAATTTCGTCCTTCGTACTAGTAACTCATGTTGAAATAATTCTGTACCTACTCTATAAAAGAGTACCGTATGTAATGTAAATTCAATCTTCACTTCTGCCGGACCCGCACAGATAAAATTACTCAGACATGCTATCTACTGTCCGTCCAAGTGGTTATGCCGCAGGATCGTAGAAAGGAGGGATATCACGTGACAGTTAATTACTTAACTAGGCCATTTTATTTAAGTTATCTTAAACAGTTGTATAATATTACGTAAACGTCCAATTCCTAACAGAAATTAATGTTTTCAGAAAAGAGCTAAGACAGCCCTGCTTTTACAGAGGGCATTGCAGAAGCAGGTGGGGGAAATCGGGATGCGACGTAGGCAAACGGACAGTACCTGTGCGAAAATATGATTCAATATTAAAAGTTCTTTCGTCACTGGAAAACGCGAACATATTTCTGGAACGTACTATACTCAGTAACTCAGTGCTGTTTACTATAACCGGCCTTGATTCTGTCTGGAAAACAGTTGAAACTTCATTAGTAGAAGGGGTGGGAGTGAAGTACATTCAAAAACTCAGGTCCAATAAAAATTGAAGTAAAAATAAAATGATGTCCCTGTATAATCTGCCAACCTATAAATCAATATTGTGTAGTCTACGTCAGATGCTTGTGTTGAGAATCCGCCACTGAGATGCGAACGGAGTGCTCTATACTCCTCGCTTGATATAACATTTTATGTATTGCGGCTTGCGTCCAGTGATGTCATCGTGAGTACAAATTTTCCGACGGCTGGTCTACAGTCTAGACTTCGCACTCATAGCGAGTCTGCTGCCGCGTCTCAGTTCCCAGTAGACGCACGTTCCTCGTGTATGTGCGCGCGTATTCTCACCCTATTGCCGGACAACCCAACAAACTCAATTCCCTGCGATGAGGCAATCAGAAAGTCTTGCCAAAAGCTCGGGCGATTGGCTCCACAAATCTGTCTTGAAGGAATCGATTTTAGAGGGAAGGGGGCAAAGGGTGGCGCGGCCGGCAATATCTGCTGCACTACCTCCACTCTTACCGGACTGCCGAAAACGAGGGCTTTCTCTCAGTAAATGTCTCTGATTATTTTGTTTTTTCGACCATATTCTTTATATTCCATTGTGTATTCAAAATTTGTCATGTTTACTATTATTATTATTATTATTATTATTATTATTATTATTATTATTATTACTATTATTACTATTATTTCTATTATTATTATTTTTTTATTATTATTATTACTACTATTACTATGACTATTGTTGTTATTATTATCACCAGACATAGCACCTTTGGGACCGATGAGTTAAATTGACTGTAACGCGGAGTATATATACACTGAGTCTTCGTTGCTATAGTAGCAGAAGGTGGAATTATACAGAAACATCAAAACTCAAGAAGCGTTGTTTACTGCTGAATGTATGTTGACTTTATACAGGGACATCATTTTATTTTTACTTGCATTTTTATTGTACCTGTATTTCTGAATGTACTTCACTCCCAACCCTTCACTAATGTCCTTGCTCCCGTCAGACACACAAACTTACGGCCGCTGTTGCATTCGAAGTCTTCAAGCACTGAAGTAAACACTGCAGTGTATAGTGTGTTTCAGAAATATGGTTGCGTTTTCTGTAGAAGAAAGAACCTATATTAATAATATCGCACTAAAAAATTATATTCAAGAAACGATAAATTCAATTTCAGAGAATATGCTTCAAAATGTTTTTAATAATATGCGTAAAGAATTGAAGCCTGCATTGTAATGAACGGCAACCATTTTCAGCAACTTGTTTAAAAATTCAGATTAGCTTATTTTGAATTGAGGTGGCTAGAAGCAAAGGAATGCTAGTGACATTTGTAATAACATGAGTTAAGTGCATCCAGTGTAAGCAAAAGTATCTACAATTTTATAGGCAAAGGGATATTTTAATCGCATCACACATTAAAATTTAAATAAAAATTTCACCGATTTTACGAAAGCTTAAATATTTAAACCCCATTTCCTCAAAAGTAACTTAAGTGCACTTACAGCCCTTTACTTATGATCCCCTCAATTTAAATGCACTCTCTATATTGTATGTTAACACCAAATTAATATGCTAAATAAAGTAGACATTACATAACGAACATAGCCGCCTGAAAAGTTGAGTTTTTGAAAAAAAAAAATGTTACTACTCTACTGTATTTTGATAAATTCCGTAAAAGTGATGATCAAACTGAAAATCGTAATATCGTATTTCCCTACAACATAAATGGATACACTACTTTTGTCTCCCCCTATACCTAGTAAAATGATTTGTTTACATATTGCACTAGTAACATCAAACTCCTGTAATGGAAGGGGGCAACAGTGTTTCCGAGTATAGCCTGGTTGATGTTAAAAATGTTGGTAAAAATAAAGTGATGTCCCTGTACTTCGGTATCAGGCACGGATCTTTGAGTTTTGATGTTATACAACTGCCGTACGTTGGTCGTCTAATGAACATAAACCTGCTCTTGCAAAGAACAATGGATTACATAAGAACATTTAAGGAAAATTAAGTAATTAATATAATAAAAATGAAAATAACCTAAATACATCTGTCTTATTTAATGCAATGTGCTATCGTAACACATTTAAAAATAATTTGCTTTAATGTTACATACATTGGGAACTTTTTAGTTCTGTATGTTTCAATAAAGAACTTATAAAGTGGAGATTTTGTACGTAGTTTAAACGAGGTGCCGGCCTTTAAAATAATCTCACACAAATGCAGTTAAAATTGTGATTGTTTATTTGTAGTGGAATTACCTACAGTATTGGGATATCTTCACCTTCGTTTTTCGATGCAAGTTTCCTATTTTCTGTGTGTTTTCTAGCGTTACAATATCTCTGTATATATTGACGTTTGTCATCCCGCATGTTTATGCTACACAGTTTGAAAATAATATATCTGTAGTCCTTGGGAAAAGTGACACAAGTCAGTTTCCACAAACCTTTTTTGATAATTTATTGACAACTTACGGAACATCTGTTCGCTTGGATAAAAAATACATAGGTATTCCTCCCATTACAATAATTTATACAGAAAAAATCAAATCGACATAAATCAGTGTGAGTTGTCAATAAATTATCAAAAAAGGTTTGTGGAAACTGACTTATGTCACTTTTCCCAAGCACTGCAGATATTCCCCATTCACTTCAAACCACTCTCCTCCAAATTCTGTGACAAATTGATATTTCTTAGAACCCTTTTCCTTCGTCATAATGTACAGGAACATCATATTATTTTTACTTCAATTTTTATTGTACCTGAGTTTTTTAATGTACTTCACTCCCACCCCTTCTACTAATGAAGTTCCAACTGTCCTCCACACAGAATCAAGATCGCATATAGTAAACAGCACTGAGCTAGTGAGTATAGTACGTTCCAGAAATATGTTCGTGTTTTCTTGTGACGAAAGAGCTTTTAATATTGAATTATATTTTCTCACAGGTACTGTCGTCCGTTTACCTACGTCGCATCCCGATTTACCCACCTGCTTCTGCTCCCCCCTCTGTAAAAGCAGGGCTGTCTTAGCTCTTTTCTGAAAACATTAATTTCTGTTAGGAATTGGACGTTTACGTAATATTATACATCTGTTTAAGATAACTTAAATAAAAGAGTCTCGTTAAGTAATTAACTGTCACGTGATTCCCCTCTTTCTACGATCCTGCGGCATAACCACTCCGGCGGACAGTAGATAGCATATCTGAGTAATTTTATCTGTGCGGGTCGGGCAGAAGTGAAGATGGAATTTACAGTACGTAAGGTACTCTTTTATAGAGTAGGTACAGAATTCACACAAATTAAGCTTTCAGGAATAACTCCCTGTAAAGTTAATTTTTCCCTCGAAATTATTCAAATTAACTTCACAGGGAGTTATTCCTGAAAGCTTAATTTGTATAATACACGTCACTGTACGTAACAGAAAACCACAATTTAAAGTCACACAGAGTTAGTGTGCACTCAAATGTTGGTTGCTTGACTGTTGTCAGCCCACTTTGAGGTCTGTGGATATAGAGGAAAAATTGGATCGGTGTCGGGTAGAGTTCCCGGGTAGCTCAGTGGGAGAGCGTTGGTACGTTTAACCAAAGGTCCCGGGTTCGATACCCGGCCCCGGAACAATTTTTCCCTCGAAATTATTCAGATACAGAATTATTCCAACATGAGTTAATAGTACGAAGGACGAAACTGGCAATTGGAATTAGATGCAATAGTCTATAGTGCGATAATATGCACAAAAGAACTGAAGCCTGTATCGAAATGAACGGCCACCATTTTCAAAAATGTGTTTAAATATCCATATTATGATTATTTTTCAATTTAACTTCATTCTCTATATTGTACGCTAATGTGTTGTAGACAGTATAATATACACTGCATAATGAATACGTTCGCATGGATAACTAAGTTCGTGAGTAAAAACACTTATTGTTAATATAGTACTTTATTTTGATTAAACAAAAACTAATGAAAATTATCGAACTCAAAATCGCGATATTACCTAGTTTACGTAAATGGATGAACTACTTTTCTTCCCTCCTATAGCTAGTAGAGTGATTTGTTTGTATATTACTCCAGTATCATCGAACTCCAGTCGTAGAAGGGGATAGCAAACTGTGTTTCCGGTTCTCTAAAGGTATAGCCAGGTTAATATTAAAAATGTTAGTAAAAATAAAATAATGTCCCTGTACTACAGATCCAATTTACTAATAGGTAAACGACAGAGATTGTTTGAGAGTGGGAAAGTCGAGTAACAAAGTAATTACAAGAATATACGATGCTGCTCCTAGCGATCATTGCTGATGTCACATACACCTGTTACTGCTTCATGTTACATGGACTATAGCATGCATGCTCACTGTTGACTGGATTGAGTCACACACACCACCCCTCCTTTTCTCCCACCACTTCGCAGCGCAGCCAGTGCAGTTGTGTGTAGCGAACAGTAGGAGAACATCATAAACATTCCGTGCCGGACTCTTCATGGCAAGTCGATCTCGGCACAATTTCCATAAGTAGTGTGATATGCAATATTTTTGTGTACAGGAAGGAGTGTATGAGGTCAGATGCCTGATATGTAAGGCATTAATTAAATCGTTCTCCACTTTCAACATTAAAAGGCATTTTAGACTGATAATCGTGATTACAGAAGTCACGTTTTGTCTGGTAAGTGTAGTCATATTATTCGTAGTAATTTATTATTTCTGTCCGTTATTAATATTATTATAATTTATCAGTTTACTGTGACTATTTCATTTATCTGACGTCGTTCCATTTTCGATCAATGAAGTGTAATGAAATTTTGAATTCCAACCAATCACAGTCACATTTTGCGATAATTTTTGCAGCTAGATTTATCGCTATCAATTTATCGCATGGTCGTTCTTTTGTTTAGTTTTGTCGCCAACTGTTTCCCCGTAAATGATGATCAGGAATACATTAAGATGCAACTACACGGTTAAACTTTTCTTTCAACTTTAAAGCAATGAATGCAGGATTGATATTTAATATTAATTAATATATTTACGCTGTGAAGACGACGTTCAAAACGGCGCACCATGTAGACACAAAATCTTCATGCATCTTAATTGATCGTACCTTTTAAAATTGATTCTTCCAATATTCTTCCCAGATTGCACGCATACGCGATTGGAATATTGAACTGTGTAGATGCAGCTTTATTTCCGTTACACACCACAGCGAGAATGCGTTTGTCGAGCTATAAAAAATGCTTTCGTGTAGCACTGATTGTAACGGTCGAAATAAGACACAGCTGAGATTGGTCCTGCTTCCACAGGTAACATAACCTATAAGATTGTAGCCTATAACATTTGTATTGAAATTAAACAATTAATAGACGTTCAAATTTATGTAAAATAATCGCATATCAAACTCATAGACCTTGCAGAGACAGTGTCAGTGTCAGCTCCGCTATGAGATCTCAGCCGTGAAATTGTCAGCTCCGCTACAAGGCTAATTCTGATATTGTCAGCTCTGCCATGAGATCTCAATCCTCATAGCGTCAGCTACGCTATAGGATCAATTATAATGTCAGCTCCGCCATGGGATCTCAATTCCCCCACACAAAACTAGTCAAAATTTACTATCTCACTTTGCAGACTTTGGATTGACTACGAAATTTTAATTTACAAATTTCTAATATTAAATTGTAATATGTAAAATATATTTTTTAATGAAGTAAAATTTTGAAATATAAAATTTCATAAATGTGATTAAATTTATTGGTTATTCCTAGAAAATAATGGCGAATTAGCTATAGTATAAGGGAGAGTTTGATATTCTCTGGTAGGATTCAGCTGCTTTTGTTGTTTATCGAAAGTAAAATAAAAATCAAGACCCCACACTGCTGCAAGTGTGGTTCCTACAGTATCATCGGCACAGTCCATTTTCGCTTCATGCTTTAAGTAAACTTGTACCCGTCCACAATCAGCAAATGTTTACCATTTTGGCTGAGCATCTCAGAACACTCGAAGTCATGCTGCCAGCTAGCAGCACCACAATTTGTTTTGATTACGAATGATCACGTGACCAACGAACATACATACTCATTCGCAGAAATAAGCCAGTATGATTTAGTAAAGAAATAAAGTAGTAAGTCCTCGATCTTGGTTATTTGTGTGTGGCGGAGCAGGTAGAAGAGAAAGTGATGCAACTTCCTCTAGTTCAGTGGTTCGTTGCCGAGTGACGCTAGCTCTGTTGTCCGACCGTAGTTTAAGGGTCGCTATTCGAGCGAATTCAAAAGGTTTTTAAAATAACCCATTAGATAAGACTGTATTGTAGAGTACTTTGTCGCAATAATTTATTTAAAAAATGTAATATTATTACATTAACAAATTGTGAGCTATATAACAGAACCCTGAATGGTAAATATGAGTAGCTTAATATAAAAAACGGACATCTGTCGTCTTCATAGTTTAGATCTAGAGGCAATTTTTTAATTCATAGTGTTCTTTGTAATATTTAACACAATTTATTTTATAAATGTAGTGTTAGAGTTTCCATATGGTTTCACTGTAACTGGAAAGAACATGAAAAATTGTATAAAAACCACAGCTATCTATATTTCGATTGAGATCAGATGTGCGTCTTTGATATTAAGCTACTCATATAATAATTAACCAAAAATTGGAACACTGCGCCGGCTTGAACCAGAAGTATGCAAAAAAGATGTACAGCTTCGCAAAACTGAACATTTTTATGGCATTATAAAGTACGCATTGCCATGAAATTATAGTTTTTATACACAAGAAAGAATGTAACATAATAAAGGAGACACTTTACTTTCACCAATAGTTTTTAACTACTATTTAGTCATTAGTTGCAGTTGTATCTGGTTTATACGTAATTCAGGGGAACAAGCAATATTACTGCAAGGAGTCAGCTGAGTTCAAGCTCCACTGCCGAGCGGATGGCAGTTCAGTACAGGGTATTCGATAAACAACTTACAATGTCATTCACAGTTTAGGAATATCATATATTATTGATTTATGTAATTCAAGTGAGGCAAGAAGGATGTACTTTCCTCAAAGAAGCTTACCTAATCGGCGAACTTTTGTAGCAATTTCTCAACGATTATTTGAAACTAGAAGTCTCTTACCCCATTTCGACAATCACACAACCAGACATTTATTTAAATTAAAAAATGATACTGCTTTACGGAAGCGGGAGAGATTAAAATGTTGCATTAGAAAAACACTTCGTGTGATTTTGTGTAGAAAAGCATTATTATTTATTTTTCAGAAGTACAATTAAAAATGGAGGAATATTATTACATAGAATGTGTATTTACCATAATGTTCTATTAATGAGATTGAAAGTTTGTATTTACTGCTCGTTTTGTGTAAAGAACAGCATTAGAACAGAGCAACTGTTTTGCACCCGCTTGAGCAGTACTGTGTACTTCTAAACCCCCTCCTGCCCGCTTGAGCTGTGCTGTGTACAATTGCCATCTCGCCATGCTTGATGTTCTCCTCTTATGCCACACCACACAATTGCCATCTCGCCATGGCATTACGTGTGGCAGGAACTTCCCTTGTCATGGCCTTAGTTGTTGGTGGCCACGACACAGCCCACCTCTTCCGTCTTGATGTTCTCCTCTTATGCCACACCACACAATTGCCATCTCGCCATGGCATTATGTGTGGCGGGAACTTCCCTTGTCATGGTCATAGTTGTTGGTAGCCACGACACAGCCCACCTCTTCCCGTCTTGATGTTCTCCTCTTATGCCACACCACACGATTGCCATCTCGCCATGGCATTATGTGTGGCGGGAACTTCCCTTGTCATGGCCATAGTTGTTGGTAGCCACGACACAGCCCACCTCTTCCCGTCTTGATGTTCTCCTCTTATGCCACACCACACGATTGCCATCTCGCCATGGCATTATGTGTCGCGGGAACTTCCCTTGTCATGGCCTTAGCTGTTGGTGGCCATGACACAGCCCACCTCTTCCCGTCTTGATGTTCTCCTCTTATGCCACACCACACAATTGCCATCTCGCCATGGCATTATGTGTGGCGGGAACTTCCCTTGTCATGGCCATAGTTGTTGGTAGCCACGACACAGCCCACCTCTTCCCGTCTTGATGTTCTCCTCTTATGCCACACCACACAATTGCCATCTCGCCATGGCATTATGTGTGGCGGGAACTTCCCTTGTCATGGCCTTAGGTGTTGGTGGCCACGACACAGCCCACCTCTTCCCGTCTTGATGTTCTCCTGTTATGCCACACCACACGATTGCCATCTCGCCATGGCATTATGTGTCGCGGGAACTTCCCTTGTCATGGCCTTAGCTGTTGGTGGCCATAACACAGCCCACCTCTTCCCGTCTTGATGTTCTCCTCTTATGCCACACCACACAATTGCCATCTCTCCATGGCATTATGTGTGGCGGGAACTTCCCTTGTCATGGCCTTAGTTGTTAGTGGCCACGACACAGCCCAACTCTTCCCGTCTCGATGTTCTCCTCTTATGCCACACCATACAATTGCCATCTCGCCATGGGATTATGTGTGGCGGGAACTTCCCTTGTCATGGCCTTAGCTGTTGGTGGCCATGACACACCCACCTCTTCGGCTCTCCATTTATTTGCCTTCCACCACACCAGATGTATGGCATCTCGCCATGTCATACCACTGGCGTGGTGGTGGTGGTGGTGCTGGTGGTGGTGGTGGTGCTGGTGGTGGTGCTGGTGCTGGTGGTGCTGGTGGTGGTGGTGCTGGTGGTGGTGGTGCTGGTGGTGGTGGTGCTGGTGCTGGTGGTGCTGGTGCTGGTGGTGGTGGTGCTGGTGGTGGTGGTGGTGGTGCTGGTGGTGGTGGTGGTGGTGCTGGTGGAGGTGGTGCTGGTTGTGCTGGTTGTGCTGGTGGTGGTGGTGGTGGTGCTGGTGGTGGTGGTGGTGGTGCTGGTGCTGGTGGTGGTGGTGGTGGTGGTGGTAGTGCTGGGGCTGCAAGGTTACGTATTAATCCTGCAACAAAATTATTAATATGTAATAATATACCAGACATAGTAGTACAGAATTATAAAAGAAATTCATACATAATATATTACTATAGGAAATAGACATTTTGTTCTCAGTAATAAAAGTGAAAAGCGTGAGGCGTGAAGTATTTTATTGAAAACTATGCACGATCAGGAGTTTCCTGGTTTTAGTATTAAAGATCTTTTTTGTTTTGTACATTATTTATTTCCATCAGGAATTTTGTTAAAGGGTTTACCATCTGCCACAGAAGGTTTCTAATTTAGAAGTTTCAGGTTACAGTGCTTTTTTCTTGTGCATGTCGCTTTATGCTGGCAATTTATTTAGTTAAGTTTATTTATACACGCTTTATCACCTGTGGTCATATAGCGTTGTTAGGATCTTTGGGTATACCAGTAGGCCGTTATTTCTCTTGTTAAGTCCCTGTTTCTATTGTGTTTTGTAGATGGCTTGTATTCATGTAAGTGATTATAAATGTTTGATTAATGTTCGTGATACTGGTGATTGAGGCGGTATGGATCGTGGTATGTAAATTTCCAATCTGGCATTTGCCTTTGTGACTGAGGGAAACCATGAAAAACCCCAGACAGATTGGCTGGCCACGGGATTTTTAACCTGCATCTGCCGAATACGAGTCTCAAACGCTACCATTTGTGTATGAATGTTTTGATTAAATTATATTAATATAATATAATATAATATAATATAATATAATATAATATAATATAATATAATATAATATAATATAATATAATTATCACTTCCATTATATGCAGGAATTTAACGACCTAAATCAGAGATGCGATGCTTACTAGTAATTCCGTGCACGAGCTTTTTTTTAACTCTCTCCTTAGGCGGGCGGTTTTCTGTCTGAGGCACATTGCTACTGCAGTAAGAAAGGGTTTACAGTAGAGATGAAGAACGATGGAGAAAGCGAGACTAACAGCGCCCGCGAAGCCGAAATCCCGCACGACAATGCTGTATTACGTCGCGTCCTTGACGTAAAGACTGGTTGTGAGTGTTCCGAGACTCGAGATTGTTCACTCCCGAAGTCAACCTTGAATCAGAACATTTTGATAACTAAGATACTGTTCTGTGTAGTCTTTTTGTCTCATTTGAAAATTTATAATGTTATTTATTTCAAAGATGTACGTTATTCAAAGTTACGGAATCTTTCCACGCCGACCAAATGGTATTTCGAGAATGATGAGCGAGACTCGAAAGACAAATGCAACGAACACAGCGAGCGAGAGCGGCAGTTAGTTTTATTCACATCTAGTTTACAGCACATACAACTTTGCAGACCATGACAGATCGCAAGCGAGATTAAAATAAAGATTTTTAATGATAAGTAGAAGCTTCAGTTTTCATATGGCCTATTGAACATGGCGCTGAAGTGCAGTGTTTAATGAATAAAATTATGTATAACAAGTCAAACGTCAGTACGAAACACAACACAAACACAGATATAGACATTATTCTGGAGAAGAGATAAATTGACTTCAGACCAGACATCACATATTACGGGGACACTGTGGTGAAATAATGCTGACAAATTAAGAAAATCCAATTTTTTGTTTTTATGATTGTAATTATACTTGAGACTGTTTTAAAAGATCTAACCATATGCGGCCAAACACACGGTGCGTGAGTTGAGAGAAATGTTTTTTTTTTTTTTCTTTTTAATGTTGTTTTCTCTTTTTTTTTTAATTTTAAGGAATTTATTGAATAAATAAAGCTTCTTCCACAACAGTGTTTTTGTTATATTGGTTTGAAACTTCTGACAGAGGTCAATATAAATGTTGGTAAGTAACATTTAATTAGCATTTGTGTGAAATATTAATATTAAGTTTCTTCGGGGCATATTCATATTGCACTTAGATTAAATATGCTGTAGTGATAAATTCATAAATTTTAAAAATGTATTGTGTCTCTCTATTCTGAGCAAATATGAACTAAACATTTTGAAAACTTTGACGCAAGAAGCCTTTTTTTTGTGACATCAATATAAAATATATTTAAAAAATATAATTTCAAAACTATTGTTAGTGAAGTGTTTAGATATAGCAGTGGTTCTTCTCCGTTAGATAGCGTGTTATTCTTTTGATTGCGTTAGTGAAGTGTTTATATTTAGCTTGCTCACAAGGCACCACAGAAATTTGCATTATAGCAAAGAGATTTCATGGCAGAGATTTATCTGTAAAAAGTGATCAGGAGATTTGCAAGAAAATTTCCAAATGTCACCGTTCCACAAAGAAACAACATACATAACGTCGTTAAAAAATTTAAGGAACGGAGACAGTATTTAATATAATAGTAGAAGATTACGGCGTGTAGGGGAAGGAAAGGTAGTTTCGTTATATTTTTAATATTGTAGCTAGTTTTTCTCCATTTTGAGAATGATACTATATTTTTCTATTTCTATGGCATTATTGCAACAAAATATATAACAGAGTGGTGTATTTTCTATTTTTTTTATTTTAAATTTTAATAAAAATAGGATTGAAATTGTGCGTGTCTGGTAGGTCATTTCGTGATAGGGGTATCTAATTTCGTGATAGTGGTAAGGCAAGTTCGTGAATGAAAGGAATACATAGTTACGTCATATTAAACCTACTATATATTTATATAAATTCACAATAATGTTTTTAAACACTAAACTATTTACTGACCTCTTACTTATGGAAGTCTATAAATATATTTCAATGATTGTAGAATATTTCATCAGTTTTAACAGTTCATAGGATTGTTCACGAAAAAAAAAATCTTCTAGACTACTGTCTTTGAAATATATTAGGCTCAATACAGAACAACAATGAAACAAAGAATAAAATATGAAACATAAACACATTTTTTACCGTCATGTAGAGATAGGCCTATTTTGCTTAATTTGAACATTTTACAGAGACTGTCGATGTAAAAATAAGAGATCGCCGGACAACAGTCTCTAAAACATCTTAGGGCTAATAAGTTAAAATTAAAAACATTAAACAAAGAACATAACATGAAACAAACACATTTACGATTCTTGTGAGTTCTTGGCAGCAAGACTTTTAGGAGCTCTTATTGTGAGGTTGTATCTCTGTTTAAAATGAAACCACCATCATTACCTGGCACTTTCGCTATCTGCATTCAACTAATATTCTCGCCCGACAATCCTGGCCATCTGGTGTGCCACTTTCATAATTGGCGCCGTCAAGCCAAATCCCAACTCTTGCATTTATATAATACGAGGGTGGATCGGAAAGTAACGCACAATAATTTTTTTCTGCGTTGGTATCGCGGCTGGGATGTCGACATTTCACGGAGATATAGTTTGACGTTTTCACTACAGACACAATTTGTTTTGCATGTGCAGCTCTAGCGAGAGAAGCATGAACTGCGCAACAAAGATGGTGCGCATGTTACTATCGTCAACTTGTGAAGAGCAGCGAAGTGTTGTGCGATTTTTGTGGGTTAAAAGACACAACTCGAGTGAAATTCACAGGGACACGTGTGGCTGTATGCGGAAGACTGTGGACTGTAGCAATATCTCCAGATGGTGTGGATTATTCTCAGACGGCCATGAGAACCTTTGTGATTCGCCACATTCCGGGCTGCCGATAACAGCTGCAATCCAGCGGAATGTCACAGGCATTGAGGCGGCAATTTTGAACGACCGGCGGATCTAACTGCGAACCTTATCTCAGCAATTCAACATTTCATACAGTGTGGTGTATGACATCGTGCATGACGCATTGAAATTTCATAAAGTTAATGCCTGCTGGGTGCCTCAGAACCTGACAAACGACCATAAGGGCCAGCGAATAATGATATGCTTGGACCACTTAAGGCGTTATGATGCAGAAGCGCATGGCTTTCTGGAAGCAATTGTCACTGGTGATGAGCCCTTGGCGTACCACTACACGCCTGAAACAAAGCAGGCCTCTATGGAGTGGAAACGTGCTGCTTCCCCAGCAAAGAAAAAATTCAAAGTGACGCAATCTGCAAATAAAGTGCTTGTGACAGTGTTCTGGGATATGCGTGGTGTTTTGTTGGTGGACTTTGCTAAACACAAGACCACTGTGAATACTTTTGGTAAAGTTGCGTCGCGCCCTTCGTGACAAACGCCGTAACATTAATGCCGACGATGTCAAACTTCTTCATGACAATGCTCGCCTCAATGTTGCGGCTTCTGTTCGTGAGAAAATCAACACATTTGGTTCGGAGGTGCTCCAGAATTCACCATACAGTGCAGATCTTGCACCATCGGACTTTCATCCGTTTGAAGAAATTCCTGGCCGACCGTCGATTTGCGACCGATGCAGAAATGCAATAAACTGTCCGCAGATGGCTATACTCCGACCGAACGGACTTCTATGGACAGGGTATAATGAAACCGGTACGTCGATGGCAGAAATGTGTTGAGATACTTGGTGCTTATGTAGAAAAGTAGCTGAAAGGTGTGAGTTCATTTGGATATTTTTTTTATTTTTGTTTACCTATTAAACGTTTTTTTTAATTATTGTGCGTTACTTTCCGATCATCCCTCGTATAATTAATATAAGCCGTTCTTCCAGGTCAGACGTAAGGGCAAAAAGTCTTCGTAATTTAGGAATCTGATTTTCATTACTATCATTTCTGCTTATGAAATCTTAGAGTGAACTCAATAACACATACATTTTTTTTAATAGCTAGATACTTTCTGCTCCCTCACAATTTTGTCGGCTGCAATAAGTTTATTGCACCGTATTTCCTGTATTCAATTTTATCTTTTCCTATGTTAGACCTAAAATCAAAAAAGGGTAGGTAATTTCGTGATAGGCATTAAAATAATAAAAAAATAGACAGAATTGAAGTACGATTTATGGGTAATACTTTTCTTCAAATACGTTTTTCTGGCAAAGGTACAGAAACTTTGCTATGGATCGAAATACTCACGACTGTTCGGCCGCCATCATTTTCACGAGAAGAAAGGTAAGAAATCGCATCCACTTCCTAAGCTTTAATTGACGCCATTAACATCTAATCTAAATATATGTACAGTTAGAGGAATTCAAGTACTACAGTATAGTACAAGTATGAACTTCTTACTTTAAATATGTGCTCAGTAATCACTGCAACACTACAAACAGTTAAAAAACTACCGAAATTGTTAAGACAATACGCAGCGCACAATACAACTTTCTGCCATGGTCAGCACAAACAAAATAAGATGGAATCAATCATGTTTCGCCATCCGTGAAACAATGCAGTATTACTAGCAGACGCCTACAACTATTTTCTACAATAGGCATGTTCTTGAAAGCTTTTGTAAAAATCATCACGAATATACCTTTCCTTACCCTATATTTATAATTTACAGTGACATTCATTGAAAAATAACGCGAGTATAAATTCTACTCTGTTACGATAATCGGAGAATAATTTGCAGATTACAGTATTTGTTTTTATTCTTTCCTCCCAAATAAAATGTGACATGTCTGACACTGTTATTATTTAAACAGGAGCAAATGTATAAGAAATAATGCAATCGGATACAAAAGTTCAAAATACTGAAAATAAATTTCCATGGCTTGTCAGAATTCTTCACGAAATGGAGTGAGCCTGCCATTGAGAACTGAAAATTATATAGAAAATTCATATTTATCATTTGTAAAAAGTACGCTGAGAACTGCGGCGTAACAGTAGATCTGTCATTCCAATCATGCACCATAATTTGGATCCATCTTGAAAAACAGAAATCAAAAACGAAAACGTTTGAAACAGTAGCTGATCGGACCGCACACACAAGCTAACTCAATTCATAGAAGCGGGCTCGACACAAAACCCACCGCGCCCGCAAGCAGTCTGCTACGTCACGGCACTGTGGCGCTGCATGGGCTGGCCGTTCTGCTGGAATGCTCACCCATGTGTATATAGTATAGTTGTAGTGGTTGACATCTTCCTTTCCTTCTCTTCTTTCTTTTTTACTTACATGTAAGATACCACAGATCATTTCAAATACATCAGTTTTGTAATCATATCGTAGTCCAGAATAACTGTAAGTTGTAACGTGCTCAGTACTTTTATTATACAGTAATATTTTTGATCTGATTAATGATTTTCTCCGTAATGCCATTATTTTAGTTTTATATACTGATATCTTAAAATTGAGGCCGGTTCCGAAAGAACGGCACATATCCATAAAGTGCATTTTGAGATAATGACCTACAAAGGTGTTGTGTTGCCAGTACGCATTTCAAACACAATTTTGATTTAGTTCCTTATATTTTATAAATTCATCGTTTGTTAATGTGCTAATATTTATGTATTACATTTGTAAACCTACCGATATTTTGTCACAATAGTAAGTACAGTAGGTACGACCTATGTGCCCTTTTTCCAAAGATACTTTTATTTGCTTTAAATAAACTTAAGGAGTGATGAAAACGAAAGACTAAACAAAGATAAAACTATTTACAAAATAATTTCAAATATTAAAAAAATATTAACATAAAAATATTCACAATCTCATTGCATTTCAATGATGGTATATCAATGATAATAACAGTAACACATCAATAAACTTATTTTACAAAACTTTTATTGTCTATGCATAGGGATAGTACTACTTCGTTTTTCTATACGTTGTGAGATTCTTCGAAGACAAATTCTAGCCATTTCACGTCGTCCTCGTTTAAGTACTTAAATAGAGATCTTATGTCGTCAAACATGGTTTGGCTGATTGTTGGGAATGGAACAATCGTAGGTTTGATATCATTATGCCTATTTATATTCAGTCTGATGGAATAGTTGAAGGGAATCCATAAGGGATTGTAATTTTCAGAGCACACAAAAGTACCATCCACTTTGTATCTCACTATAAAATACTTCATAATCGTAAATTTGCGTGTAGGAGATGGAGTATTCATGAAATAGGGCGTTAAAGCTGTATCCGACTCTTTTGTAAAGAATGACGCATTACACCTCAAAGTTGCTGGGATGTTTTCTGCATGTTGCTACAGCTTTAACCATGGTTTTGCAGTTCCAATGGCTTCTTTCTTTTCATAGCAGATCTCACGAGTCCAAAGATTCTGTCACATTGTGTAAATGTGACTAACAGGAAACCTAGAATATTTCTATCTGATGTGCCTTGGCGAACCAAGCAGAAAACCTCAGAAGCGTCGAATTTCTATTTTGTCCTCCTGCGGCATCAGACATCATTATGACAGTTTCCACGTTAGGACATTTTTTAAGATTTATTTGAAGGCAGTCATACAAAAACGATGCCACTGAATTAGCATTCTTTCTTGCTTGAGTTTCCATGAAAAATAAAAGTAGGAATTTCCATGAAGCAACAATAGAACAAAATTATTTCAAGTATTTTCCATTATTTAACAATAATTACAAGATAAGATTTTAAATTGTTACACTTAAAACATTATCACCTATAAGCACTTACTCTATAGTCTCAATCTGTAAGCCAACTGCACAACGGCGTGCGGACAGAATGTGAGCGGTCAACTGCCGGTGCACATGGGGTGCTCGATTTATTTTATTGGGTTATTTTGCGACGCTGTATCAACATCTAGGTTATTTAGCGTCTGAATGATATGAAGGTGATAATGCCGGTGAAATGAGTCCGGGGTCCAGCACCGAAAGTTACCCAGCATTTGCTCGTATTGGGTTGAGGGAAAACCCCGGAAAAACCTCAACCAGGTAACTTGCCCCGACCGGGATTCGAACCCGGGCCACCTGGTTTCGCAACCAGACACGCTGACCGTTACCCCACAGGTGTGGACTGGGGTGCTCGATCCTGACCCCTAGCATCGTGGCATAAACAGCTCTCCTGCCTCTTTGAAGCATAGTCAAGAAACGAAAAGTAGTAGATATGTGCATTCCTATGAACCCGAGCGGTCAATTAATGCAATCTTTGGAAAAAGGGCACATACACCCATGTGCCCTTATTCCGGAACCCGCCTCAATTGTACGAGATGTTATAGCTTCGTGTGTTTTTATATAAAGTCGTTCTTAATCTTTACAAAATTACGAAATCAGGATCATTTGAAATACAGGTGTACTAATTACATTTATTTTTACATACTGTATAGAATGAAGTACTATACATAAAAATGATATTAAACATTGGATAAAGCCAATTGAAATGTTGGCATGTACAGTAGTGTTTCTTTGTGATTTTTTACTTAGATATCCAGTTCCTAAGAGCAAATGTTTTCAGAAAAAAGCTAAGACAGCCCAGCCACTAGCCTTCACAGAGGGGTCAGCAGAAACGGGTGGGGGAAATCGGGAAGAGACGCAACCAAACGGACACAGTACCTGTGCGAAAACATGATTCCATAATGAAGGGTTATTCTTTGATGTAATCCAAACAAAGAAGTTCAGGATTTTGCTCTCTTTGCTTCATTTTCGAGATAAAAATTGTTTTATATGAAACATTTCATAGCGTGTTTTAAAGAAAGAAATTGATTTAATTCCAAATATGCTCAGTCAATTTTAAGAGAGCCGTTACTATGATAACAAATGATTGAAAGAAATTTATTTATTTATTTTTCTTTATATATGCAGAAACGATGGCGGGCTTATGCTAGGGCGGCAATGAACCTGCGGGTTCCTTAAAAGCCATTTGTAAGTAAGTAACTACGATATACAGAAATTTGATCCGAACAAATGTAACATTGTAAAATTCCTTTGCAGAACATCAGTAAATTGCAGGATTCACTGTTCTTGAAGCATTAGGCCTATCTTGATCCACTTTTTTACTTACAAAATGAACAAGGAATGTCTTTAATAACGATACAATACCAGCAGAGCATTACAATACAAATCTTTAGATATATTTCGATTATAATATCAATCCAGTGCCATAGGTAAATCATGGTTGGCAATAGTTTCTTTTTTTCCAAACGGGCCACAGTCTAGGACTGACGTCCATTTGTAACATTTCTATACCCACATTTCACATATAACTATCAACTGGACTGAAGTTATTTTGTTGTAAATTGGTGCACCGACTCCTAAACTGCCAATTCCAACAGAAAATTCGTTTTTCGAAAAGATGGACTGAAGCCCTTTTGGAAAGAGGATTCGATTACAAAACAGGGTCTTGCACTTACGGATTAACTTCTACGTGTGCCGAACATGCGGCACACCTCGTCCATCAGCCTTTCGTAGGAATTTCGGGGCTCCTCTTCCGCTGGTGCGCTGGGGGCCTCCTCAGGTTGCGGTGGAGGTGGGGGTGGGGGTTCTTCTCCGAGGACTTCCTCCAGAGGATCGGCGAAAGTTACATGTCTTTTGCCATCGTCAACCGCTGGGCCCTCAACCGAGGCGTCTTCCGCGCCGGCATTCTCCGGCCCACTTGCCTCGTCTCCCAAGTCAGCACTTCCCGGTTCTGCTGTCTCGTCACCCGCAGGCTGTTTAGTGTCTTCGGCACCGTCACTCGCAGGTTCTTTTGTGTCTTCGGTGCCGTCACTCTTGGGTGCACTTGGTTGGTCTTTTGTGCTAGCACTCCCAGGTTTCTTTTTCTTGGCTTTCGTGGCACTAGATTTCTGACCACTAGTACCAGGAGTGCTTTCTCCATCCTTATTAGGTTTTAAGATAAACAATGTTGTGTTCTCCCGGAAGGGCTGTTTTTCTCTGCAGTTGTTGTAGAGCATGTAAGCTCCAACTGCAGCCCCTCCGGTGGCCGCCAGTTTACTGACGGTCCCCGCTTTCGTCAAAGATTTCGCTAATGCGCTTAAAATGAACTTAGAGCTCCACATATTTATGTGTTATGATTTGAGGAACGTCTCCAGGCAACGCACCGCATAGGCTCTGTTGTGAATGCATTATTGATTAAGCACATCGCAGCCAAAACAATAGGTTTGTTTCCAGCAAGCAATTCAGAACGCCTTCCGAACTTCTTTCGACGCATGCGCCAGTTGTGTACGGTGTCAGAACTAGTTCAGAATTTTACGTTGTTGGAATGTTTCTTGAATTGTTCTTTCACAGCCTTCCGAGTTCCTTCTCATTTTAAAATTATATTCATCTTCCGAACTTCATTTGTCATAAACTATATCACTACCACCTTCCAAATCACTCATGATCGACCAATTTCACTCGTTCTAAAGCACGTTGGAACAGGGATCTGGGGGTTCAGATCGGTTCTAGTCTTGTTGGGCTACTGCGCATGAGCAGGCAGTGCTGGAACAAACCTCTTGAGACGAGTCCGTTGTCACTCACTAGTTGAATGTTTTATCTGTCAATTACCTTAACCAGAAGGATTCTTCTCTGCAGTGGCGGATTAGTCACAGCATAAATGTAGTCAATAGATAGAGCCGCAAGTTTCGGGGGAAGCAAGTTCCGAAATAGCAGAAAAAGTTCGCAGTTGAAGTAGTTTTCAACGTTGTAACACAACCCATGCTCTTTTTAACTCTCGAATTTCCGCGACACAAACATTACGTTACAAGTTTTAAGCTCGGCAATTTACTGCTGAATTATGGGGTGGAAATTTGCACCTTATATGGCAAATTCATCGTTTTATAAGGCGTTCGCCTGCCTTGCATTGGCAATATATAGCATTTTGTAAACATGGTGGTGTAAAATAAAACGCATGGCCTTGATTAATTCGTCTTCAAACGAATTACCAAAGCCTCCCTCGTCCGTACTCGCCATTTCAATATATTTTATTGCAAATTTATCCAATCGACAAAACGAAATAATACAACACCAGAAGCTTAGCTTAAATTTTCTTTTCTTCAGTTCATTATTTTAAAATAATTTATTGTTGCTCATTAATTTATTATTTTTTTATTTGCTAACTTAACGGCGCTGTATCAACTGTAAAGTTACTTAGCATCGATGGAATTGATGACAGCGAGATGGTATTTGGCGAGATGAGGGCCATAGATTACCTGACATTCGCCTTACGGTTGGGTAAAACCTCGGAAAAACCTAACCAGGTAAACAGCCCAATCGGGGATCAAACCCGCGCCCGAGCACAACTCCAGATCGACAGACAAGACAGTGTCTTAGCCGACTGAGCTACGTCGGTGGCTCACTCTTTATTAATTTACTAGTATTTAACGCAATCTTTTTCACTCCGTGTTTTTGAATTAATAAGAACGCACATTTTATAAACTTTTACTGAATGTTAATGTTAGGGTTTATTTAACGACGCTCGCAACTGCAGAGGTTATATCAGCGTCGGGGGATGTGCCAGAATTTTGTCCCGCAGGAGTTCTTTTACATGCCAGTAAATCTACTGACATGAGCCTGTCGCATTTAAGCACACTTAAATCCCATTGACCTGGCCCGGGATCGAACCCGCAACCTTCGGCATAGAAGGCCAGCGCTATACCAACTCGCCAACCAGGTCGACACTTTTACTGAATAGAGCATGATGCGCGACTTTTTTAGTGCGACGGGTGGAGGTGGGGTTCCCAAGCGTGGCTGAACTAAGACCCTCACTACTTCTGTCCACGTCGATTTGCAAGTACTGATTTGTTCATTACGTTTAATTATTTCTGTGGGGAATTTGGCTCTTAAGAGATGGGATGGATGAAAATTTGGTAATTTTTTTTGTAAAAAATCACATTTTTTTTTTTGGTAGAAAATGAAGCTGTGGTGCCTACTTTACACTTTGACGAGATGTTAGAGCCTTACGACGGCTTTCTCATCAATTATGCCCTCTAAAAAAAGGCAGCGCTCATTAAGTATAAAACATATAGAAATTTAAGTAATTTTTCCGCACTTTTTCAGCCCACGTCTCTGATTCACATTGCTAAGGAATCCACAAACGTTATGTTAGAAAATTTCACTGCATGTTCTTTAACGTATACTTATCAAAGATATGTTGGCGTTTTTTTTAAAATAAAATTGTTAATAAAAAATAAAACGCGTGCTTACAGCCTAATCTCTTACGAGATTAATATCAACCGGAGTGCTGTAGTTAATGAATAGAGATTGTGCAAGGCACTGGTGTGATTATAGACAGCCGTGTGCACAGTTTAGTAGGATAAACATTGGTAATTTCGTGATACTTTCGTGAAAATTAATCTAAAATGCAAACCTGTAAATATATCCTTATTCCGATTTTTTCATCTAAAAGACGATAATTTGTTGTACAAATCTAGAGACATAAAAGATTGGACACGTTCTTGAACAAGTGCCAAAAACCACTTTTACAACTTAAGCTAAAAGGTTGGTTATTTCGTGATAACCTTCGTAATTTCGTGATATTACATTGACTATTTCGTTTATATGACGTCATTCCATTTTCGACCAATGAAGTGTATGAAATTTTGAATTCCAACCAATCACAGTCAGACTTTGCGATAATTTCTGCAGCTAGATTTATCGCTATCAATTTATCGCATGGTCGTTTTTTTGTTTAGTCGTTGTCGCCAACTGTTTCCCCGTAAATTGATGATCATGAATACATTAAGATACAACTACACGGTTAAACTTTTCTTTCAACTTTAAAGCAATGAATGCAAGATTGATATTTAATATTAATTAATATATTTACGCAGTGAAGACGGCGTTCAAAACGGCGCACCATGTAGACACAAAATCTTTATGCATCTTAATTGAACGTACCTTTTAAACTTGATTCTTTCAATATTCTTCCCAGATTGCACGCATACGCGATTGGAATATTGAACTGTGTAGATGCAGCTTTAGTTCCGTTACACACTACAGCGAGAATGCGTTTGTCGAGCTATAAAAAATGCTTTCGTGTAGCACAGATTGTAAGTAACGGTTGAAATAAGGCACAGCTGACATTGGTCCTGCTTCCACAGGTAACTTAACCTATAATTTGCAGCCTATAAAATTTGTATTTTGTGAATAAAATGAAACAATTAATGAAAAGTTAGATGTTCAAATTTATGTAACATCGCATATCAAACCCAAAGACCTTACATAGTAATAATAAGGTCTTTGATCAAACTGCCTTCCGTATGGCGTAATAAAATTCGTGTTTTAATTAGGCCTATCTACTCGTATACAGAGATGGCTTCACTGTGTAGCAACATGTCTCGTTGTGAATACATACGCATTGGTATATAGCTGTTCCCACTGTTACTGTTAAATTAAATTATGACTTCAACAGATAATGAAAATGTATTTATGTTATAATAATAAGAGAAAAGTGCAGTACATGTATCGTAATTAACATTGTTAAATCTGTATTTCGCTTTTCGCAGTTGGCATTACTGAATAATAACACCGAATTTCTTTATTGCAGTAATCGATATTGATCTACGAGTATTTCAACTTCACAATGTCTGAATAGGTTAAGTATTCATTAATATAGGCCTACAATTATTAACATTTTGTGATCGAATTTTAGGGATATATTATGTACATTTTTATTTTATTCACGAAATAGTCCTAATAAATGTCACTCGAGGTCCGAGATTTCCCAGATAAAGCCACTCGCTTCGCTCGTGGACTTATCGACAAATCTCAGACCTCTCGTGACATTACTACAGGTAATTAGTATACTCCGTAATACTGTTGTTTTTGCTACTGCCATTTTTAATGTTACGTCGTAAATCGAACACTGATGACTTAGTCTTAGTGGTTATAATAATCGCCATAAATGTACTTATAATATGATGATAATAATAATAATAATAATAATAATAATAATAATAATAATAACAATAATTATCTTTAGCAGAAGTGAGGACAGCGAAGCTAGAAGATCTGAAATATGAGGTGCTGATACCTGTTCTGATGCAATACCGATAGAAAACATTGCCAGAGCTAGATATATATCGGAGCTATAATTGTCAAACACATGAAATCGTTGCCTGAGGGTGAGTTTATTAAGAAGTCTCCCATTGTTGCAGGAAAAGAAATTTGCCCCGAAAAATTAAAGTCATTTGAAAATGTATGTCTCTCTCGATGTACAATTACAAGGAGAGTAGGCAAATGGGGGGCGATATTGAAAACCAACTACAAAATAAATTCAAAAAACATTTTCGTCTTGTTTGTCTTCTCCATCTTTTCTTATCAGCAACAAACTTACAAATATGAAAAAGTGGCGTCTATGTTCCAGTGAGTGTCAGGAAGATTAATTTATTTTGTAAACAGATTTAACTTACCCTATACAATTTGAAACAGCTGATTACGAGAAAAAAAACAGTTCATTTTCGTTATATAGGCTTACCTTGTTATCTGAGACACCACCTATTTGGGTTTGAAAGATTAAAACTATTATTTGTTGTCTTGTTACTTTAAGTTCCTTAAAAGAAAAATTGTGCATGATAAACGTATAGCCAACGTTCCGCCACTGATAGCCACGTTGCCTCGTTCAAGTAGTAAGCAGCTGCTTTGCTACGAATAAAAGGGGTTGATGGCACCAGATACTTCCCCTACCGTTTGCTTGTGAGCATGTCTGGACTATAGTTTTTGCGACTTGCACATGGACTATTTGAAGATGATACCGAATCTAATTAAGATGGTGAAATGAATCCGAGGTCTAACGTCGAAAGTTACCCAGCAATCATATTTGAATTGATTGAGGAAAATACTACGAAAAACCTCAGGATTTGAACCGGGGCCCGCTCGTTCACGATCACACGTGCTAACCGTTTCTCCACAATGGTAGACATTGAAGTAGTTGTAGTGGTTGCAGTAGTTGTGGTTGTAGTGGTTTCGGTGTTGTCATAGTAGTTGCAATAATAATATTGTTATAAGAGTTGTATTTGGTATTCCCAAGAAACTAGTTCGATTAATTAAAATGTGTCTCAGTGAAACGTACAGCAGAGTCCGTATAGGACAGTTTCTGTCAGATGCGTTTCCAATTCACTGTGGGCTAAAGCAAGGAGATGCACTATCACCTTTACTTTTCAACTTTGCTCTAGAGCAGGGGTCGTCAGCACAGAGCACCCTGGGGCGGCTAGCGGGTATGCTCTCTATCTCTCCCTGTTGCACGACAGTGCACACGGGACAGCACCGCGTACCCTTTGCACATTTCAGCGAGTGCTGACGACCACTGCTATAGAGTATGCCATTAGGAAAATCCAGGATAACGGAGAGGGTTTGGAATTGAACGGGTTACATCAGCTGCCTGTCTATGCGGATGACATGAATATGTTAGGAGAATATCCACAAACGATTAGGGAAAATACGGGAATTTTACTTGAAACAAGTAAAGAAATTGGTTTGGAAGTAAGTCCCGAAAAGACAAAGTGTATGATTATGTCTCGTGACGAGAATATTGTACGAAATGGAAATATAAAAATTGGAAATTTATCCTTTGAAAAGGTGGAAAAATTCAAATACCTGGAAGCAACAGTAGCAAATATAAATTATACTCGGGAGGAAATTAAACACAGAATAAATATGGGAAATGCCTGTTATTATTTGGTTGAGAAGCTTTTATCATCCAGTCTGTTGTCAAAAAAAATTTGAAATTTAGAATTTATAAAACAGTTATATTACCGGTTGTTCTTTATGGTTGTGAAACTTGGACTCTCACTTTGAGAGAGAAACATAGGTTAAGGGTGTTTGAGAATAAGGTGCTTACGAAAATATTTGCGGCTAAGAGGGATGAAGTTACAGGAGAATGGAGAAAGTTACACAACACAGAACTGCACGCATTGTATTCTTCCCCAGACATAATTAGGAACATTAAATCCAGACTTTTGAGGTGGGCAGGGCATGTAGTACGTATGAGCGAATCCAGAAATGCATATAGAGTGTTAGTTGGGAGGCGGAGGGAAAAAGACCTTTGGGGAGGCCGAGACGTAGATTGGAAGATAATATTAAAATGGATTTGAGGGAGGTGGGAAATGTTGATAGAGACTGGATTAATCTTGCACAGGATAGGGACCAATGGCGGGCTTATGTGAGGGCGGCAATGAACCTACGGGTTCCTTAAAAGCCAGTAAGTAAGTATAATAGTTGTAGGTTTAGTAGCAGTAACAGTAGCAGCAGTTTATTTATGCTGCTTTCAGCTGCAAAAGTTATTCGCTATCGAAATTCGAGGTGAGTGGAAAATATGCGATAAATTTTACATGAATCCCTCTACCAAGAGACAGTTTTTTTATTTTCCGTAAATCCACAACGCGGAACCTTCAGATTTATCCATGACGCGAGGCCTATAGATTTACTTCCTTCTAGAAGAAAAGCGTGATAAAAATTTTAATAAATCTTCGTTTCAAGCCGAAATTGAACGAACGAACCTCGTATCCACCAGAGCACAGATGATGATTTGTGAGCAGGGTGGGAAGTTATGCGAAAACAACTATGAGTACTGTTTGCAAACATTTTCTGCGAAAAAGAATGTTAATTTCTCAAGACACGTAAAATACGCTTACAAATTGCTGCTCCTTGGGTACCAGGATGCATCACTTGAGGTAATTAACTCCAGCTCTTCACTTTAAGTCTTCAATTATTGTATCCTTTGAAACGATACACCGACACGACACAGTGATTCCGCTTGACTATCCGTGCTGATACAGGGACTTTTTATGTAAAGGGATTCAATATTTTAATAAACTGCAAACCACTTGTCATAGGCGGATGAAATTTTGTACATTTGTCATTATTAACCAGATATACAAGTGGTAAAAATTTGGTGAATCTAGCTTCATAAGTATGGTAGTTATTGATTTCACTTTTGTGAACCCCTAAAAATATGGAACTCGGAAATTTCAGTACAGTTCCCCCTTAATTCTGATAAGATTAGCATTCAGACACTATTTAAGTAACAATAAAATTAAAAGGAACAATGACATCTGAATATAGAGTAGCGAATACTTTATTAATAAACACTATGAATAATGAAAAGTTGTATGAATAATTCACAAAGTACTAATCGTTCTACTTGAGAAAATAACAATGAAAGGGGTGAAAACTTTTGTAGTTTCATTTCATTTCATTTATTATATTCCATAGATCTTACATGAGTAATGAAGCTTTAAGATATGGAACAAGTAAAAAATTTTACAATATTACAATTACAATTTTTACAAATTTTTACAATATTTTACAATTTTTATAGTTTTACTGATGTTTTGATCTATCTTATTCTTAAAAAAGTTAATATCAGTGTTATAACAGTATGTAGTGTTAAAAAAATTAAATTCTAGTTTAACTATAAGACACTTTTTAATTTTTATGGTTAGGTTTTGAATTGAATCGAATTTAATTTACGTGAGGGGGCACTATGGCCCAGCACTGCGACCTGTTAAGGTCTGTTACGCTAACCCTCAAGCTAGGCGCATTCCCAAACCCACACCGGCTGACTACACTAAGGTTCGCTGCCTATCCCAACCCCCCTCGTCCCTAGAGCAGCCTCCTCCGTGAGTCGCTAGGCGGCGATCGGGGAATGCTATGGAATGATGACGAAATGGAGAAATTGAGACGGAATGATGTAAATGCCTAAACGGGAGAACCCCGAGAAAAACCCCAACTGCGACCTTGTCCGCCGCAAGTGTCACTATGGATTTTTGTGGTTGGGTACTTTAGACAAAATGAATGGCACTGAAGTTATTGCAGAATGATTTTACTGTTGGTGGTTAATTATGATAATTAACTGCAAAAGTAAAATACATGTTAATAATTTTTTTAGATTATTTTAATTCATATTACGTATAGGCTATGTACGAATACGTTACATTTCACCGCTGGAATTGTTTTCACTTGTGCGATTATAAATGAAGGTTATATAAAATAATTGCTTGTCAATTGTATTGCCATGGATTTTTATTAATTTATTCCCATAAAAATAATTTATTACGTCTTGTAAATAATCGTGTAAAATCAGTTTTTCTACACGACGTAAATTACGTGTAATTTACGTAAAACATGAATATTGTAATTTATTACATTTCTTTGTTTCGGCTTACGTTTTGGTTTTATATATTTCAGGGAATAACTGTTCCGTATTGAACTCGGTCATACCGGACGAAGTGTCTACTAGTGCGAAATCACCAAAAAAAGACAAATAGACCAGCATGTGGTAGGTAAGTGATGTATGAAAACTAATTGATTATTAAAAATTCTTCTCTGTTTTACATACAAACATTTCTTTTAAACATAAAATGTCATTTTGCAAAGAGACGATTACTTCAGATATAGCTATAATTCGTATTTTGATAAGTGGATTTTATATTCGTCACATGATTAATTTTCCCTCTTGGTGAAAACCTTTACGGTAAATTTCCTTCTTATACTACATACTATTACGGGATATTTAATTTTTGTTGCAACAGTAACATTTCTGCCATGATAAAATTATCAAGGTGTATTTGATTAACCCATTGGAAAAAGTTGTTACATCGACTTGATTTTTTTTTTGGGGGGGGGGGGGGAGGGCTAGAGCGAAAAACTTTGTATCGTTTTTCTTATTCAGGTTATGAAAAAAGAAATAAAAGCTATTTTTGTTTGTTAATAAAAACCTTTGTAATATGGCATGAAGAAAACAATTTATATTTTAAAATGCACTTGACTGGCTTTACGGCTGGACAAAGGATTTAGCTGATTTTGGAACTGAAGTGTCTGCCATTTTTATTTTCTGTACAGTTGCGAATACAGCTAAGTCTTGGATTTAGGTTGTGGAATTAAAACAAACTTATAATATGAAGAATTCTGTTGTCCTATTATTATACACACAATTGCATATTACAGTACAGGATGGACCGTAAATAATGTCATTAATTTCGGTGGATGATTCCTTTAGTAAAGAGCAAAAAAAAAAGTCAAATACTATTTTGCTGTGTTTTGAATAGTTTTCCAGAAAAATATGAATTTCAAAATACAGGGAAATCATTTTATTTTTACTAACATTTCTAATATTAACCTGGCTATACCATTGGATTAACGATTGAGAACCGGAAACACCTTTGCTACCCTCTTCCATAATTGGAGTTCGATGATACTGACGTAAAATACAAACAAATCTCTTTACTAGGTATAGGAGGGAACAAAAGTAGTTTATCCATTAACGTAAACTAGGAAATATCGCGATTTTGAGTTTTATAATTTTCATTAGGTTTTCGTTTAATGAAAATACAGTACAGTATTAACAATAACTGTTTTTACTCACGAACTGAGCTATCCATTCGGACGTATTCATTATGCAGTGTATATTATACTGTCAAGAGCACATTAGAGTACAATATAGAGAATGAAGTTAAATTGAAAAATAAGCATAATATGGATATTTAAACACAATTTTGAAAATGGTGGCCGTTCATTTCGATACAGGCTTCAGTTCTAATGTGCATATTATCGCACTATAGACTATTGTACCTAATTCCAATTATCAGTTTCGTCCTTCGTACTAGTAATTCAAGCTGAAATAATTCTGTACCTATTCTATAAAGAGTACTTTAAGTACTGTAAATTCAATCTTCATTTCTTCCCGATTTGAATAGATAAAATTACTCAGACATGCTATATACTGTCTGTCCAAGTGGTTTTGTCGCAGGGTCGTAGAAAGGGGGAAATCACTTGACAGTTAATTACTTAACGAGGCCGTTTTATTTAAGTTTTTTTTAAACAATTGTATAATATTACGTTGACGTCCAATTCCTAAGAGAAGTTAATGTTCTCAGAGAAGAGCTAAGACAGCCCAGCCACTAGCCTTTACAAAGGGGCGAGGAGAAGCGGATAGGGAAAACCGGGATGCGACGTAGGCAAACGGATGACAGTACCAGTGCAAAAATATGATTCAATATCGAAAGCTCTTTCGTCACTGGAAAACGCGAATATATTTCTGGAACGTACTATACTCACTACCTCAGTAGTGTTTACTATGACTGTAAGGCGACTTTGACTGCATACGCGGCCATGGGTCTGTGTGGAGGACGATTGGAAGTTTATTAGTAGAGGGGGTGGGAGTGAAGTACATTCAAAAACTCAGGTACAATAAAAATTGAAAAATAAAATGATGTCCCTGTACTTGACTTAGGAGAACGTGCAAGGATGTGTAATCAGTAGGGAGTGCACGTAAGTCTCTGTTGCTTTGAACAACCTCTTTACCGGGGTTGTTATGAACAGGGAAATTAAAGATCTTTTCTATGTACATTGTTATTAAGCTCTTTAAAAAATGCAGGTGATATACCATTTAATTTTCGTGTGAGATAGCGAAAAATGAACATTGTTTACTTTACGTTAAACAAAATCCTTAAAATTTTAGAATAAACTCTGCAACCTAATTTTAATTAAATATTCGGAGAACACAGTCGATAAGATACGCTTATTTCAAAATAAATTTAAAAGAATAAAAACTATTTATACACCCCCATTTCAATTGAATGCTCTAAAGAACTAAAACTATGATGCTGAGTTCAGTTTATAAAAACAAGATATTAAAGCATTTAAAACTCCGCAGGCAAAAATAAAAATACGATATACTATTTTACATTAAACGAACAAAATTAAAAATAATATTTCTAAACTCTTTCGATTTAATTTTAATTACTCGTAAATATCTGACGAACACAGGCTATACGAAAAGCTTATTTTTACGTTACACAAATCAACTGGCTGTAATTATTTAAAAACACTCCATTTTTGTCGTACTGCAAGCATTTTCTTCAGACAATTAGAAATAGTTCCCTCCCACTTTCGTTTTAAAGTGATAACCGGTTAGTTTACATACAAGAAATCAAGTTTGCCGAGACGTATTTAAAATCAATCATGTGTGGTATGTTTACTTTTATCATTTTCTCAACGTATCGAGCACGCCAGCTGTTCAGGTACTTGCCCTACGACAACGGATATCTTCCTCTCTGCAGGCAATAATAGCCTATACATCGTTCCGCCGCCGGGGATCGAACCCGGGTCCTTGGTTCTATGGTGCTGTGGATTGAATTCGGAGTAGCTCAGTGGTCAGAGCGCTTGGTACGTAGAATCAAGGACCCGGGTTCGATCCCCGGCGCCGGAGCGAATTTTTCTCCTCAAATTTTAATTGTCAAAATAACAGATGTTATTCTGTAGGACAATAAAAAATAACTTTAATATTCTCACAGCTAACAGTGCATATTTCTGTACAGATCGCTGTGCAATTAACTGCGGAATCCTGGCCAAACATCCACTCAGCTGAGTGCGCCCCTTGTATAATGGCAGTTGACTTCGACAACATACGTGCCTAACTTGGAGTCAGGCCACAAAGGGAAACACAGAAGGAGGAGATTTCAGTCCGGTGCTGTGGATTGAATTCGGCGTAGCTCAGTGGTCAGAGCGCTTGGTACGTAGAACCAAGGACCCGGGTTCGATCCCCGGCGCCGGAGCGAATTTTTCTCCTCAAATATTAATTGCCAATATAACAGATTTTATTCTGTAGGGCAGTAAAAAATATCTTTACATTGCTGCCACGTGATACGATAACAAACCTTCAGAAAGACAGACAGACATACACACAAGCAAACAAAGAATGCAATTTTTGGTCTGAAGATGGTTAATTATATGTTGAAACCAATTATTTTTGAAAAAGCGAAAATTGGCAGAAAAATTTTGGTTACAGATTTTTATTATTAGTATAGATTGACTTCCTGCACGCATTGTATACTTCACCTGACATAATTAGGAACATTAAATCCAGACGTTTGAGATGGGCAGGACATGTAGCACGTATGGGCGAATCCAGGAATGCATATAGAGTGTTAGTTGGGAGGCCGGAGGGAAAAAGATCTTTGGGGAGGCCGAGACGTAGATGGGAAGATAATATTAAAATGGATTTGAGGGAAGTGGGATATGATGATAGAGACTGGATTAATCTTGCTCAGGATAGGGACCGATGGCGGGCTTATGTGAGGGCGGCAATGAACCTACGGGTTCCTTAAAAGTCAGTAAGTAAGTAAGTAAGTAAGTAAGTAAGTATAGATTGACTTGACGTCATAGCAACAACTGTAATGGAACATTACCACATTTTAATATAAATTATCTTGTTGTATGGTAACCGTTACGGAACACTTCAGATGAAGTACAAAAATTTGTCTTATAACAACAGTAAAAACATTATCGGGCGGATTATAAAGAGGATAAAATTTCGTTTGATTGGCATTACCTTTAGATAAGCAGACGTAAATATAGCAAATCGAGCTTTGGACTTTAACATTGAGGGAACCAGGAACAGAGGAAGACCAAGAATAACATGGCGCAGGACAACTGAAAAGGAATTGAAATAATGAAAAAAAACATGGGCAAGTACAGGCTCAGAATAGAGCTGGAAGGAAAACATTCGTAAAGGTTCTATGCTCCACCCAGGTGCTAAAGCAAACAAGAAAAAGCCTATTAAAGGAAGTAAAGGGCCATAAATAATTGGATACTAGATTAAGATTCATTACAGGTGCAAATCCCATATAAGGGCTTAGATTAGTCACAAAGGATATTTGTTCCATGGTAACAAACCTTCATGAAATATTTTTATCTGTATTAAAATTACACATGTATTAACAAAAATATGATATTTTTTATTAAATACACATTATAATTTGAAATTCGTAATAGAATATCATTGTATGCAGACGGAAATCAAGTGAAGCTAAATTTCGAAAGAAAACCTCTAGTTGACTTATGACCAATTTTTTATATTTTGCTATTAATTGTAATGTTTAACATAATATAATGTGTGACAATACAATTTAGTAAGTATTTATTATATAATTGCATTTATAAACATACGTAATATGAATTATAAGGAATTGTAAAAAAATATAACATGTCTTTTAATTTAGCACTTGCTAATTATCAAGATTACTCACCACCGCTGAAATCACTCTTCAGTAACTTCAGCCACTGATTTTGTTTATTGCACTATTAATCGTGCACAATTTTTGTAATATAGAAATAAAATAAACAAATGCACGAATAAATAAATGCATAAGTAAATAAATGAGTGCATAAATAAATGAATGAATGAATGAATGAATGAATGAATGAATGAATGAATGAATAAGTAAATTAATTAATTGATAACGAATACATGAATGAGTAAATAAATAAATAAATGAATAATAAATTAGTAAAGGAATAAATAAACAATAAATAAATTAATGAATGATTGAATAAATAAATAAGTAACTGAATTATAGGATGAATGAGTGTGTGATTGATTGAGTGATTAAATGAATAAATGACTAATGAGTAAGTGAATAAACGAATAAATGAATGGATGATTGAACGAATCAGTAAATAAATAAATAAGTCAATAAACAAATAACTGAATTACACGATGAACGATTGAGTGATTGATTGAGTGATTAAATGAATAAATGACTAATGAGGAAGTGAATAAACGAATAAGTAAATGGATGATTTAACGAATAAATAAATAAATAAGTCAATAATAAATAAATAAATAAATAAATAAATAACTGAATTACAGGATGAATGATTGAGTGATTGATTGAGTGAGTAAATGAATATATGACTAATGAGTAAATGAATAAACGAATAAATGCATAAATAAATAAATAAATAACTGAATTATAGAATGAATGCGTGAGTAATTAATTGACTGAGTGAGTGATTAAATGACTAAACGACTAATGAGTAAATTAATAAACGAATAAATGAGTGGATGGTTGAATGAGTCGGTAAATAAATAAATAAGTAAATAAATAAATAATTGAATTATAGAATGAATGATTGAGTGAGTGAGTGATTGATTGAGTCAATGATAAAATTAATAAATGACTAATGTGTAAATGAATAACGAATAAATGAATGGATGATTGAATGAGTCGGTAAATAAATAAATAAGTAAATAAATACATACATAAATAAATAAATAAATAAATAAACAAATAATTGAATTATAGGATGAATGTTTGAGTGATTGATTGAGTGAATGATTAAATGAATAAATGACTAATGAGTAAATGAATAAACGAATGGATGATTGAACGAATGTGTAAATTAATTAATTAATTAATTAATAACTATATCAGAAAATAAATAAATAAATAGTAAATAAATAAATAACTGAATTATAGGATGAATGATTGAGTGATTGATTGAGTGAGGCATTAAGTGAATAAATAACTAATGAGTTAAAGAATAAACGAATAAATGAATGGATCACAAATCCTTCTCAATCACTCCTTATAGGCATATCCCTTCTTGAAATTTAGTTAAATTATGTAGTGTTAACATGACTTTCCCGACTTTTTGAGTTCGACTTCGAAATAAATCTGTAATTTTTTTTAATAAACATTTCAATTCATATTTAAGTCATTTTCAGTTCCCAAATAAGTATCTCCCTCTGCCTTTATAATATGGGATACCAAACAATATACCTACAGAGTACATTTTGATGTCTTTACATTTCTACTAAGTAACAATTTATTCCATTTCACCACCGGTGTAGCTCAGTCGGCTAAGGCAATTCCCTGCCGATCCGGAGTTGCGTTCGGGCGCGGGTTCGATTCCCGCTTGGGGTGATTACCTGGTTGGGTTTTTCCGAAGTTTTCCCCAACCATAAGGCAAATGTCAGGTAATCTATGGCGAATCCTGGCCTCGTCTCGCCAAATATCATCTCGCTATCACCAATCCCATCGACGCTTAAAGTCGATCTGGTTGGCGAGTTGGTATAGCGCTGGCCTTCTATGCCCAAGGTTGCGGGTTCGATCCCGGGCCAGGTCGATGGCATTTAAGTGTGCTTAAATGCGACAGGCTCATGTCAGTAGATTTACTGGCATGTAAAAGAACTCCTGCGGGACAAAATTCCGGCACATCCGGCGACGCTGATATAACCTCTGCAGTTGCGAGCGTCGTTAAATAAAACATATCATCGAAGCTAAATAACCTCGTAGTTGATACAGCGTCGTTAAATAACCAAGTAAAATAAAAAAAAAATATTTATTCCATTTCGAATTTTATATAATAATATATTTTCATTTAACGTCTTATTCCTTCTTGGATATGTCAGTTACATTATAACGCTTCGAATTACATTTGTAGGCCTACTTATTACATTCTTGTACTTACCTTCTCCTTGGAAACATAAGTACATATAGTTTGAGATATTTCATAGCATAATGATTCACGAATTTGTTTTCTCTTCCGTCAGAATAGACACTTTTGCCACAAATTTAATTTCACCCTTTCATAACAGATTAATTAACTTTATAAACAGAAGGATTTATAAATTTGCTTTATTCACCAACTGCACATACAGGCTTACATTAGAAATGCAATATCTATCTATCAATACAGGTTGAGTTGTATGAATAGGATGAATAACATTAGCTTTTATTCGCCATCAGTAAATTATACGTAAATACTCCCATTAAATATACGTACTGTAGTTCCAGGTTTTGTATCTCTAAATACAGAATGAGTTATGTTACTAGCAACATGAATAATTAGTTATATCGGCGTTTCTATAAATAGTTGGGCTGTCATTATTAAATCTTTTGGGTACTGATTGAAGCCACCGACGTGATAAGGGATGGGACTCGTGCGCTTATTCTGTTCGAATCCCGCGTCAATTTATTTCTGTTTGGAATTTTCCCAGATTTACTAAAACTGTAAAACGAATGTCAGGTAATGTCACGGGAATATTTGAACCCTTTTCGTCAAAATACCATTTTGCTATGAGCAGTAACACCAACGTTATGTAGACGAGCAATTGATGAAGCACAGTTTAATTAACAGATTAAAATATAAGTTTTATTGTATTGTATTTATTAACATTCCATGATATTCGTACATTGCTTCACAACTAGAATATGGAACAAGTCAAAAAACTTAATACTATACTAGTTATGTTATTTAAAATGTTTTGTTTATTTACAATTTTACATTTATACTTTCGACTGCTTTGATGCTAATTTCAATGATAATAAGAAATATTACAATTTAAGTTTATTGTGACTATTACACTTTTACTACGTCACACTACTTTTCACCAATAAAACGGTACGAAATGATATCTTTCACCAAATCATGGCTGCTTATCGTACAATTTTTATCGTGTCCCTAGCATTTGTTTAATTTTATCGCGTCTCTAGCATTTGTTTATTTTTATCACTACCCTATCATTTGTTTCTTTGATTGCCAACATTTCAAACTGTACTGGTCTGGACGTCAAAAAACAGAAAATTACAAACCACTCCAGTCGATGCACAGCACTTTCAAATATGACTCGCATTGGCATTCAAGAACAAGAATTAATGAAGATCACTGGTAATAGCTACGCATCTTCCCTGAAGCCCTATTTACAAATAAATGGAGAACACCATTCGGAAATCCTGAATAAGTTGAGGGATACACCATGTACATGAACGAGTTCACTTCTTTTACGCACACGTCCAATATAACACCAACCGAACCACCAACCACTAAAACATTCATATTTGAAAGTTGTACTTTCAATAATTGTTTCTTTTAAAATTATTCATGTTTATTTTTTATTTCATCATCGTTAATTAAAACGTTTCATGTATATTTCATCATCCCTAATTAAAACTTTTCTAACACTCGTTTGTATTATTTAGGTTATGTTTGTTATAGCTTCTGCTATATGATATTATGGATAGTCACGTATCAGAGATTGTTTAATACTAAGATTTATTGAAAATCATCTGTCAAGTGACGTTGATTACTGGGATCCGGATGATTGGAGTGGAATGCAAATGTTTCAATAAAAATGAAACTGAATCAACAAAGCCTTCTTGACTAGTAACCGTCCACAGAGTTCAATGAAGATTCCATAGTCGGCAAAACTGATAACAAGAAAACAGCTAATCATAACACACTACTGCCATCCAGCGTAATGTTGAGATGGTACAATAATACATTTGAAGACAGTTGTACTTTCGTAAGTCAATTAATATTTTATTGTATTGGAGTACTTCGTTACTTCTAATCTTTATATACTTTCTTCTAATCGTGTAATAGTCAATTAAATCCCACTCGAGTTTTGATTTTCTGTAGATAAATTAAAACCTCTAATGAGATTACTGTTGATAAATGTAAACCGGAAAATGTAATTGCATTAGTATCTATTAATCTGATTACAGAATAGCGATATATCGATAATTTCGATATACCGATATATTTTGTGCTATATATTTATTTATTCATTTGTTGATGAACATAACGGGCAAAGCCCAATTACAATGTTCACGACTAACAAATTAATTTATAAAACATAAACAAGGAAAAGGAAACATACACTTATGAAAAACTGAAACATAATAGAAATAAGAGAAAGAAAAAAAAAGAGAAATTGAAATAAGGTGTGAAAGTAGCTTCAAATTAACTAACAACAATATTCTGTAAAATATGATAACAAATAATTCTGAATCTAGAGAAATTCATATTGAAAATATCAACATTCGGATGAGGATGTAATTTATTGTATAACTGTAACATTTGGAAAACTGGGGAATTTTTGTGGGATTCAGTATTTGTCCTTGGTATGTAAAACAAATTGCGAAGTTTCGTTTTAAGCTTAGGTGCATATAATGTTATAGGATAATAAAATAAACCAACACAGTCCAACTTATTGTTAATAATTTTATAAAGAAAGTTTAAAGATTGACAATTTCGTCGAATTTGTAAACTAGTGAAATGGAAATGTTGAAGCATTGTAGCATAACTCTCATAGGTAGGATAATCATTATAAAGTCTGTAATACAACCATTTTAGAAATTTATTTTGAATTTTTTCTAGTAACAGAATATATTTGTTAGTAACTGGGTTCCAGATAACAGCAGCATACTCTAATTTAGATCGAACAATGGAATTATACAAAATTATTATAGTTTTCACTTTGAATTTACAAGAATTTCTCATAACAAAACCTGAACTTTTATAGGAAATTTGGTTTGCAATATATTGCAATATCAATATATCGGCATTTAAATTATTTTCTCCATCTCGGTCGACCTGGTTGGTGAGTTGGTATAGCGCTGGCCTTCTATTACCAACTATTACAAGGTTGCTGGTTCGATCCCGAGCCAGGTCGATGGCATTTAAGTGTGCTTAAATGCTACAGGCTCATGTCAGTAGATTTAATGGCATGTAAAAGAACTCCTGCGGGACAAAATTCCGAAACATCGGCGACGCTGATATAACCTCTGCAGTTGCGAGCGTCGTTAAATAAAACATAACATTTAACATTTTCCTCCATCCCTAATACAAATTTATTTCTGTGCAATGGTTGAGCTGTTTCGACTTTTTCCATTGCTAATTGTTAAAATTATAACACAACGTTTCGAAGAGTGGATCTCTCTTCGTCGTCAGGTGAAAACCTACTGTGGGAATCGTTACAAACAGCTAGCCTGTCTGACTGATTGATGACCGTCAGTCGGTGCGAAATATAATGACGGAGCACACGATTTCATACGCTGTTGTAACATGAAATACAGTATATAAAATAAAACGAAGAATTCCGTGGTTGTAACTAAACTAATTATATGCAACAGTAACACAGCGACAAGGAATAGTAGACACTAATAAGCAACAGTGAAAAATAGCGAAATGATGAAACAATAGGAAATAAATAAATGAGCGGGGAACCATTAAACTATTACTACATCTAGTGGTGGAAGAGAGTAATTAATAAGTGGGACCCAATTAAACTGGTATTGCCAGCGTATAGATATTATACAGTATAGACACTTCGCGTCGGTACCTTTGATGTAGCAGGACTGATTTCAATGACTTTCAAACCAGTCTGAGCGTGAGATTCTGTTTTCTCCCAGGAGTTGGCACTGACATCACACCAGCTAGCAGTCGACACAGCGGAAATATAACACATACAATTAATACATCTAGGTACATTATGTACTCAAAATAAAATAAACTGGACCGATGAAATAATAAATCCATCATTAACTGTAACGTCACGGTTCTAGAGTTCCTTCATAATGAGAGTTGAGACGTTGACCCCCATAAACAATTAAAATATGTAAAGATTTGATAGCGCTGAAAATAGAAAAACAAAACTCCTATGAGAAGTAAAACCATATACCTATATTACATTGTATACTAATATTAAACGAATTTGATGCATAATTTTATAATGTATTATATTATTTTATAATATAATTTATTATATATAAAATTAACCCATTATTATTACAGCTAGTTTGTCGCTGAGAAATAAGGAAAAGCTGTTAACTTGAATTTATTTGAAGGAAAGCGTTACTGGATTATGCAATAAGGTAGGCGATGTTCGGATCCTGTGTCACAACTCTATTCTCAATTATTATCTTAGAGTGTGCTCGATTACACTAACCCCTAGCGCTTAAAAGTGGAACTAAACGGCGGCGCACAGAGAAACAAAACACTGGAAAACTCGCTCTGTGTCCATTCTTTGTAATTCCTATTCGCTGGTATTGCCTTCTAGTGGTGCAGGGAAAGAAACTACTACTGCTATCCAGTGGTGTTACTTAGAGCATTTTTCTTGAATTTTCTTGATATCCTGTTCGACTATAGGTAGCCACATGTCCGAAAGAATGATACTGGGTTGGTTAATAGCGTTATTCGAAAAACTCATATGTGCGGCTTCCTTGTACTACCTTTTGCATATTTCTTCATACGCCTGCAATGAAATAGTATTCAAAAAATTTTTGAGCACTCCAATTCCTTAATGTTTCGGTGAGGGGTTTGGACTTTTTCCATTGCTGGTTGTCACAATCAAAAAATTAAGACACAACGTTTCGAAGGGTGGTTCTCCCTTCGTCTTCAGGTGGAAGGAAGGAGAGAAAGGAAAAAACCTACTGTTGGGATCGTTACGTACAGCTATTCTGTATGACTGATGGTCATACAGCAGAATAGCTGTACGTAACGATCCCAATAGTAGGTTTTTTCCTTTCTCTCCTTCCTTCGTACAGCTATTCTGTATTACTGATGGTCATACAGCAAAATAGCTGTACGTAACGATCCCAATAGTAGGTTTTTTCCTTTCTCTCCTTCCTTCGTACAGCTATTCTGTATGATTGATGGTCATACAGCAGAATAGCTGTACGTAACGATCCCAATACTAGGTTTTTTTCCTTTCTCTCCTTCCTTCGTACAGCTATTCTGTATGACTGATGGTCATACAGCAGAATAGCTTTACGTAACGATCCCAATAGTAGTTTTTTTTTCCTTTCTCTCCTTCCTTCGTACAGCTATTCTGTATGACTGATGGTCATACAGCAGAATAGCTGTACGTAACGATCCCAATAGTAGGTTTTTTTCCTTTCTCTCCTTCCTTCGTACAGCTATTCTGTATGACTGATGGTCATACAGCAGAATAGCTGTACGTAACGATCCCAATAGTAGGTTTTTTCCTTTCTCTCCTTCCTTCCACCTGAAGACGAAGGGAGAACCACCCTTCGAAACGTTGTGTCTTAATTTTTTTATTGTGACAACCAGCAATGGAAAAAGTCCAAACTCTTCACCTAAGCATTAATGATCCACCATTGCTTTCCAACCCCTCATTTAGATCAACTCTAATTCCTATCGTCCTCAGTCGGGTTTGAAACCACAAGCCACTAGACCATCGAGGACAATGGCCAATCTTCATATCAATTTCTTCATCTCCGTCAGCGTCTACGTCAGTTTTAGAGCTTTTAATTTCATCTCTCGAAACTTTAATGTTATAGAAACCTTTATTTATGAAACAATTCCCTTTTTTAAACAGAGTTTCAGATATAACAACCCCATCGTTTATATCCATAAAGTGCAAGGCGTAATGTCTGTTAGCGAGTTTCCTGCATTCCTACCTTATTTCCCTCCTATATAACACAGCAATATTACTACATTAGGCGTCTAGAATTCGTAGAAATGTGAACTCAAGTCAGAAACAAAAGTGTAAAATCCACCAGGAGGTTTTAAAAGCTTAAAGTCTCAAATATTTACCTAAACAGGAGAAGTAGGAAGGAGGTGATGTTATTAAAAGGCTGTGGAGCCATCAAACACGCACTTCCCTGCGAGCGCAGACCTCTTAGAAAGCCAGGGGATCCCCCACCCCGTCACACTCTTCGCCATTACAAACACGACTTCCTTAAAGTAATACTGCTTGACGAGTTAGGAATTCTCTAATTCAATTCTCAGTTTAAATCTTTTGCATACCTAACTGGCATCTCTAAACTTACTCACTAATTCCCTTGTTTTATATCAACCATTTTCATTCTAATATCTACGGTATAATGAAGTTAGAAATTCTACTCTTTCTGCAAAAGTTTTTTTTCCCCCAGTAAAGTTACAATAAAATTTCTTTCTACGGAAATTGTTTCCATTAGACTAAAAGGGAATTTATTTACGTAAAGATTAATTTTTGGTCCTACAGAATATATCTGTTATGGTAACAGTGATTATTAGAAGAGAATAATTTGATTCGGCAACGGGGATCGAACCCTGGTCCTTGGTTCTACGTACCAAGTGCTCTAGCCATTAAGCTACGCCGAAGTTCAATCCACAACACCGGATCGAATCCCCCTCCTCTAGTGCTTTTCCCTTTGTGGCCTGACTCCAAGTTCGACGTAATATATGTTGATATATATTAAGTCTACTGTCATTATACAAGGAGCGTACTCAATTGAGTGACTTGGTAGCTGGGATTCCACAGTAATCTGCACTATTGGGCGAAGAATCTATGTAAAGATTAACTTTTGGTCCAAAGAATACATCTGTTATGGTAACAATGATTATTAGAGGAGAAAAATTTGCCCCGGCGCCGGTGATCGAATCCGGGTCCTTCATTCTACGTACCAAGTGCTCTAACCATTGAGCTACGCCGAAGTTCAATCCACAGTACCGGATCGAATCCTACTCCTCTAGTTCTTTTCCCTTTGTAGCCTGACTCCAAGTTTGACATATTAATAAACACCTTTAAAAACAGCTTAAAAGATAACCTTATTAGCATTTCACTCCACTCTTACAGATTTAAACTATCACTGACTACATTGTTACTTCATTCTTTAGACATCATCCTGATAGTGCTGTATTTTCAAAATTGTCTCATAATAATCTATTTCTATTATCTAATATTATTTGAAATATATTAACATTCTATGTGTTTTAGCTTAATTCTGCTACACAGTTTATTTCAGTGTCTAATTAATAGTTCATAGTATTTTGTTGTTTAATTCGTATATAACTCTTGTATACATGTAACTCTCACTTAATCAAATTGTTGAATTCTTTGTAAGTTCATGCATATGTATAAGCTTATACACTTTTTGCTAGTTGAGTGGAAGAGAAGGCCTTACGGCCTTAACTCTGCCAGCTAAAATAAATTATTATTATTATTATTATTATTATTATTATTATTATTATTATATGTTAAAATATATTAAGTCAATTGTCATTACACAAGAAGCGCACTCAATTGAATGACTTTATGGCCGAGATTCCACAGTAATATGCACTATTGGGCGAAGAATCTATGTAAAGATTAATTTTTAACAGAATATATCTGTTATGGTAACAATGATTATTAGAGGAGAAAAATTCGCCCCGGCGCTGAGATTGGAATCCGGGTTTTCAGCTCTACGTGCTGACGCCTTATCCACTAAGTCACACCGGATTCCAGTTCCGATTCCGGATTGAATCCTCTCAGTTCAAGTTCCATCTCTGAGTTTCCCTAAAGAGTGTGGCTTAGTGCCGGTGTCGGAGAGAATTTTTCTCCGCTCCGCCCATCCTTCTCATATGGCAATGCAGAATTCCCGCACGGAAATATCGTATGTAATTCGGTACGTCATAATAATATTCTTTCATGTTATAAGTTATAAGTTACCGTACTAAAAATTTTTTGATTTGCTAACAAAATGCAACAGGTATAAAGTGTCACTGTAGTATATAAAGCGCGTCAAATTTAAATAATTCTAGTCGCTTGTGCAGCAAATGCTGCAAGCTAACTTCATTAGACGTCCAAATAAACATTTTTCAGATTTATTTTTAATGAAGAATACCACAGATTTTGAAAGCTATTTTCTTCCGTAATAATGAAACATACTCCCTCTGAATGTTTTTCCTTATGCCAAATACTTTTTCTTGAACTTATCCACCTTCAGGGGTTTGAGTTTCAACGCGAAAACGCAAGTAACAATGTCAGGACGATGAGTGAGTTTATCACGTGGGAGCAAAGCAATAACTATTTCAGGCCATTGTGGATTGTAGGCGAAAGTTAAAAAAAAAGTCAGGTTTGCTATGCTTTCGAACAATAGACATAGCATCTTGGTATAGCTTCTGCACGGAGAGCTTGAAATGTAGCCTAGAGGGTAAAATCATTTTATCCTGTTAAGTGATCTTGCTGAAATGATCGGGAGACTACTAAATTTTCTAGTCCTCTTATTTTATCAGGAAGTAATACATTTTCCTTAGGAACTGTAAGTTTTGCGCTCTCTCGAGCCAATACTGAAGAGAATCACGCATATAAATATCTACACCACACCGCCATTAGGCATATGAAAAAGACCCAACCTCTCAGTAAATTATAGAAATGATCAAATTTCATATATTCTCTACATCTCCTTGTATAACCCCAAAGCGTTTCACTTTCATATCATCAATAAAACATTAACATGTATATTTAATGAAAAATATTCACATCATGACATTAACTATAATATTTAATTTCTAATTGTAATAATGTCATCAAACCAACTCAAGTTTTGTAGATTTTAATATCCAGTACACAGCTGTACTCAGAAAATTACACACCGCAGAACGAGACCTGTAAATTATTTTTATTCAGCCTTGAAGATTGTAATAACCAATTGAATTTGAGCCCTAAATATGTCAGCAATCCTGCAGGTCATGGCCTTCGTGTAATAGCCTATTGTTTATTGTAGTGTGTGTTTTGTTTTATTCTGAAATGCAATTAGTTCTCAAAACTGACGAAAGAGGGATATTTGGAAAATATGAAAATTATGTAGGAAAACTAACGCTTCAGTGAAAGTTACTATTTTTCTGAAAATCTTTGGATGCCAAGCTTCAAAATTACGGGTCATTCATTAAAATCCGTTCAGCCGTTTTCCCGTAATTTCCATTACCAATTCAAATTATATATATATATATATATATATATATATATATATATATATATATATATATATATAGATTATTTTATAGTGATATTCTAGTAAACATTTCCGACATGTTCTGCAAGCAAAGTGCAACAATTAATACTTACGATAAAGTTGTACAGTGTTACTGTATCGTATAAAGTATAACGAATTGAAATATTTTATTATCAGATTCCGAATATTTCTTCATTGTTATCAATGGTAATTGATCCAACTGTAAGAATGGAAATGTACGAAAATCAACCTGCTGAGGTACATCAGGAAAAATGCGACATATACGACCCCACTATACCATATTATAAGGAAAAATATCATCTAACGTCGATCGAAGTTATTGGATTACTGATTGGGGCTAGAGGGACCATCACAAAAAGATTCGCGCATTTTTGTAAGCAGTTTGGTCTAGGACAAACTCTTGTCACTGAAGTATCTATGTCTGCAGTGAAGGGATCTATAAAAATCCTAAGAAACCATCTCTACAGTTATATAGATTGATCTCTTTGCTATGGCGATCTGCTCACTTAAGTGGGTCTTGCAACTAGTGCTAAATAGACAACTGTGATCACCCAATAGCAAATAGATACTAGGAAATTTTATGTTTCTTCTGGAATTAATGATGTTTTGTTTAGTCTTTTCCAATTATTTCTAATTGTGCTATTTCTTATTCTTTTTCTTCTCCATTGTTTTCTTTTTTTCCATTATAACAACAATTTTATGGTAAGCTTTGTCTTCTAGGCAGCCTTCACTTGGAGGAAGCTGAATAAAATTTATTCGAAATAAAAAATACCACACAGTTTTGGCACGGTCTGTAAGTAAAATGCAATAAATATCGATAAGGTCATACAGTGTTACTGTATTGTATAAAGTGCGCAAAATGTAAATGTTCCATGATCAAATTTATAGGTATTCCTTTAATGTTATCAGCTACCTTATGGAACAGTTCTGGTGCGATCTGCAAGCAAATTGTAATAAATATCGAATAAAAGACCTAAGTACCCTCCAAATTCAAACTCTTCTTATGACAATATTCTAAGTATTTCTTCATTGTTATCAGCTACTGCAGTGAACAGTTTTGTTGTGGTCTGCAAATGAAGTAAAGTAAATATCGAAAAAGTGCACATATTTTTACCTTATTATATAAACTCTGCCAAATTTACAGAATTTTCTTTGCTAAGATTCTGTATTCCTTTAGTTTTATCAGTTATCATAATGAACAGTTTTCGCATGTTCTCTGACGAAAGTGTAGTAAACATCAATAAATTCAGTACAGCAATATTGTATTTAATTAAATGTGCCAACATGCGAGGATTTTATTTATGGCTATATTCTCTTTATTCTTATATCAACTCCGATGTGGCTCTGGAAGCAAAGCGAACGAGTGCGCTTGGGCGAGTCGTTTTAGTTCTCCAATTTTTATGTTCTGCACTCAATCCAATTTATATTAAAATGCGTCTCTTTGCACTTGCGGCTACTTGCTTGATATCTAGAATGCTTGTTCCATTCGGGACAGTAAAAAATATAGCAGGCGGTGACATTGATATGCTACTCAACAAGGATATGATCTTCCAGCTTTGTGGAGGAAACAAAGTTCCTAACTTATTAGAATATTAATAAGAACATGATTCTGAATTCAATAAACATATCCAACGATTTATTTGCCACTGGAACAAGTTACATTCAATGAAATGGACATAATGTGCAAGTGGTAAGTAAATAACGGGTTCCTTAGAAAACAGATCTTCTGCGGACTTTTGGAGAAAGAACTAAAGAAGAAACTATAGGCATCCAACAAGGAAAACTCAGTGCGCAGGAAACCAGCAGGTTTGACTGTCTCGCGCAGATGGCGTATGCTCCCGTTTCCAGCATGATTTCGAGCCTACTGAAGGGGGGTAAGAGGAGTATAGCATGCGCGACGGGAGGAGTTCGAGCTGAGTTTTACTTGTAGGATACCTATAGTGAAGTGCTTTGTGTGGAGTGTAGCATTGTATGGACCAAACATATAGACATTACGACGAAGTGAAGAAAAGCGACTAGAAGCTTTGAAATGTTGATATGGAGAAGGATGGAGCGTGTGAAATGAACGGACAGAATAAGAAAGGAAGCTGTGTTGGAAAGAGTGGGTGAAGAAAGAATGATGCTGAGACTGATCAGAAAGAGGAAAAGGAATTGAGAAGAAACTGCCTACTGAAGGTTGCACTGGACGAAATGGTGAACGGGATAAGAGATCGGGGCAGAAGAAGATATCGGATGACAGACGACAATAAGATATATGGATCATATGAGGAGACAAAGAGGAGGACAGAAAATAAGAAAGACTGGAGAAAGCTGTGTTTGCAGTGAAAGACCTGCCCTTAGGCAGAACACTGTGAATGAATGAATTAATTAGAAAGCAGCAAAACGAAAAGTACAGTAACAAATTAGCTCATTTTTTCGAGGACCAAAATCGATTATGGAACGAGTAAATATGAAATATTTATTTGCATTACGTTTTTCTTGTATTATTATTATTATTGTTATTATTATTATTATTATTATTATAAATGCACTAATTAAATTAATATTTCTTGAAACATTTGACGAAATTTTATGTAAAAATACCTACAAAAAATGGAAGAGTATTTATTTTTATAAAGGAAGGGATGCAAAATAATTAAAAATATGAAGAAACGGTGTTTCTGGGATTGAGTTATAGAGCAAATATGAATATGTAAAGATTTCTATTTGCTCTACGTTGTGTTCTGAAGCATCAGACGATAAAGAATTGTTCACTACAGATTAACTGATATTAGGACAATTCTTAATTAGTTTGGGCTCTTACAGCGAAAGAGAATTTGTGACATTGAATAAAAATTACATATCTTTCGGGATAGGGGTGAATTCATACAACATACACTGCTCCGCCGATGTAGTGGAATACGTTTGAGTCTAAGCAAAGCAGAAAACAGTAGCCTACAACGTGATCTGTTGTGACGACAAACCAAGCCCCGCATACCGATAAGGCATCATGTCACAAACACATTCACGTCTGAGTATTTTTGACAAAGTAAATAGGCCTATTATTATTGAACGCCTTGAAAACGGAGCAAATAGTAAGGATATCGCTGGAGACTTTAAGGTAGTATCTATTGATTTATTTACATATTTATTTATTAATTTTATTGTGTTTTATAGATAGGTATATTATAGAAAATATAAATAATTTGTATTAACTTTGTATCTGATTCAGAATTAAAATCTCTTAAATAACCATTCCCGTATGATCGACTTTTTTCCTGTCTCTAATATTTTTTTTTTTTTATTTTCACGCTATACCTAAACATAATGCTTGCCGATTGCAGGGGACTTGCTCCGCGTGCTAGATCTAAGTCGATAAACACTGGCTTTCTACTATATCGACGGAGCAGTATAATCCACTCTGGCCAGATAAGGACGGAGTCAAAGATTTTTCAAAGTATTACTTACATTTATGCGAAGTTAATAAGATTCAGTATATTGCAGTGTACTATATTGAATGCTTAAATTGTTTATATTATGTGCATCGCTCGGGTCAGGTAACTAAAACGTGCGAGACCGCTAGAAGTTTAATAATGTCTGTCCATATAAACAGATTTTATCATTAATGCTACTGGTTTATGAAGATGTAAAAGTTATTACATGAGCTATAAGTTAAATAGCTTTCATTCCTCCCCCCCATATTTAAGAAGTATTATCAACTACATCTCTCGAGGTACGGAGTCTGAGGCTTTCTTAATATTTGAACGTATTATTAAATTTTTTGCATATAGTTCCTTAATTGTATATGAAATATAATATGTGTAACAAAAGAGAAAGCCACGTTTGTTACACTGTAAGAAAAAAATCAGACAAATTTTAAAACTGATATGTGAATCTGAACAAATTCTTAATTACTTACTTACGAATGGTTTTCAAGGAATCCGGAGGATCATTGCCGCCCTTATATAAGCCCGCCATCGGTCCCTATCCTGTGCAAGATTAATCCAGTCCCTATCATCATATCCCACCGACTTAAAATCCATTTTTATATTTTCATCCCATCTACACCTCGGTCTCCCCAAAGGTCTTTTTTCCTCCAGCCTCCCAACTAACACTTCATATGCATTTCTGATTCGCCCATAAACCTAAACAAATAGAAACCAAAAAGTAGCATTAATGTTAACATAAGTCCTAAATTATAATCTATATTTGATCATCAGATAAGAAATGAAATCTTCTATGTCGATTTTGTATTGACTGGAAGAAATATTTATTTGGAAAATATGGTAGTTTGCAAATAAGACCATCTTTTGGTGGTTCTTGAAACTCTGGTTTCGAAGGTTTCATTAAAGTAGAATTACTCCTGACTATCTTCGCTAGACACCCATATATTTCCATCATTTGCCCAGGACTGGTCATCATAAGTGGAACGAACCCAGTCACATTTGGCCAGATCAGAGACATCTTCAATGGCAGAAACTATTAACAACAGTTTAGGAAAATACAATTTTAAATATTAGAGGAAAAATCGCCAACGTACAAAAGTATTCAAAGAAGAAGCTTAGTGAAAGAGAAGTAAAATTTGTGTTAATACAATAACTATGTAAAGGATACAGTTTATCAAGTCATCGTCCATTTTTTTCTGCATCGTTGTTAGTCAAGTTCACTGCAGATTCTTCAGTCTGATTAGCCATCGAGATGATGGAAAACCATGCGTAGATTGTTCTTTTGCAATTTTTTGCGTTTTTGTAGCTACATTTCTACCGGCAACTGGTAAGAAATTGAAACTGAAAGGAGCTGCTTCTATTTTGCAAAGGTGACACATTTTTGGTTTAAATGGACACTGGCGACAATAAATTTTCCTCAGCATTACGCTAGTTTTATTCAAAAGCTTATTTCAATATACTTGGTATATTTGGAGACATTCGGTACAGACGGTACTACTCTTGGTAAATGTTAACCAACCATTAGCATATCTTTTCCAATTTTTGTAAATGCTCTTATTGTTATGCTTTGGAGACAGGAAGTGAAGTTTTAAATAGTTGAAACATTATTTCCTCCTTGCGCTGCTCTATCAGCTTTCTGTTTTACTCGGCTACCAACAGCATCATCCACACTTTGCTCTCACCAGCTTCAATACAATCCCACATTACCTCATTGAAACCATACAACGCTGGAATTCTAGTCATCCAGAAAATGTTGCTACGTATACGTTGCTGCAATGTAGGACCATCACTGCATATGTGAAGAATGTCATCAACTGGAACATATTGCTTTATTAAGTTGAAAATGGGTTTTATGTGGGTCCATATCGACATTAGGCCACGACATGTGCATTCAGGAACTACCAAAACTTTTGTGCTCCACGTTTTTCTTAATTTTGTGATAAAGAGTATGTGTGTGCAATGCTAACACCTTATGGGATCCCAAAATTATACACTCTGGACCTCCTCTGAATATTTCAGAATATAATTTGCGGGTGCGCGGACAAAAGGTGATAAGTCACCAAAAGTAAGTTTTGAAATAACTGCAAAAACACTTTTACGAAATACGCAGCATCCCTGAAACAATTGTTTTTAGCTCCTTGCGCACAATTCTCTTTCAGCTTTAATTTCAAAGCTATGACTTAGCACATTCTACTCAGTGTTCTTTCACATATCTCTATCGAAATGGTGACAACTCAATTTTGGCTGAAAGGTGACTTATTCTCTCTTGTCCGCGCATCCACGAATTGTTTTCACTGACATCTATATAAACACTTCAGTAGATGACAAGTCCTACTTAATTAGTTTGATCCCAGCAATCTGATGGCTTCAACGATATGTATGTGCAAAGAATTTTAGAATGACTTGAAACACCTTTACAAAGAACTGTTTTACAGTGACAACGTTTTCCTCTTCAGCTGTTCTGAGTTTTTCACCTATATTTTGTTGTACTCGTCAATTGTTAACTTAATAATAATAATAATAATAATAATAATAATAATAATAATAATAATAATAATAATAATAATAATAATCCGTGGCGCTACAGCCCGTGAAGGGCCTAGACCGACCAACTGGCTGCTGGCCTCACGCCCACATGCCGAAGCAGAGGTGGACGATCATCCAACCAGAATGGAGGTATCGTGTGATTAGCACGATGGTCCCCCAGCTGGTATTCGCAACCGGATTTCGCTACCTATCGTAGCTCCCCAAGTGCATCACGGTGCTGGCTGGGCACCGATCCCATACACTGGCCGAAATTTCATGAGAAAATTTCTTCCCCCATGAGGACTCGAACCAGCGCGCATTCCGTAACGGGAGTCCTAGGCAGGATGCCTTAGACCACGACGCCACGGCGCGGGACCAACTGTTAACTTAAGTGTATTAATTTAAGTAAAGTTAACAGAAGGCTTGAACTTCTTCCTTATGATTTCAAAACATATGTTTATTAGTACCCCACTCATTAGAATGCCATTGTATCTTCATTGGTCATATTTAATGTTAGCTTTCTCACACTCTTTGGCCTGTACACAAAGCCTGTGACAGATGGACGGGATTAATTTCAGAAAATTGAGTATTTTCACAAGATATTCAAAGTTGACAGTTATTCATAGATTTCAAAAAGGATATGACTCGGTTAAGAGTGAAGTTTTATATAATATTCTTATTGAATTTGGTATTCCCAAGAAACTAGTTCGATTAATTAAAATGTGTCTCAGAGAAACTTACAGCAGAGTCCGTATAGGCCAGTTTCTGTCTTGATGATTTTCCAATTCACTGCGGGCTAAATGAAGGAGATGCACTATCAACTTTACTTTTTAACTTCGCTCTAGAATATGCCATTAGGAAAGTTCAGGATAACAGGCAGGGTTTGGAATTGATCGGGTTACATCAGCTTCTTGTCTATGCGGATGACGTGAATATGTTAGGAGAAAATCCACAAACGATTAGGGAAAACACGGGATTTTTACTTGAAGCAAGTAAAGAGATAGGTTTGGAAGTAAATCCCGAAAAGACTAAGTATATAATTATGTCTCGTGACCAGAATATTGTACGAATTGGAAACATAAAAATTGGGGATTTATCCTTCGAAGAGGTGGAAAAATTCAAATATCTTGGAGCAACAGTAACAAATATAAATGATACTCGGGAGGAAATTAAACACAGAATAAATATGGGAAATGCCTGTTATTATTCGGTTGAGAAGCTTTTGTCATCTAGTCTGCTGTCAAAATATCTGAAAGTTAGAATTTATAAAACAGTTACATTACTGGTTGTTCTTTATGGTTGTGAGACTTGGACTCTCAATTTGAGAGAGGAACAGAGATTAAGGGTGTTTGAGAATAAGGTTCTTAGGAAAATATTTGAGGCTAAGAGGGATGAATTTACAGGAGAATGGAGAAAGTTACACAACGCAGAACTGCACGCATTGTATTCTTCATCTGAAATAATTAGGAACATTAAATCCAGACGTTTGAGATGGGCAGGGCATGTAACTCGTATGGGCGAATCCAGAAATGCATATAGTGTTAGTTGGGAGACCGGAGGGAAAACGACCTATGGGGAGGCCGAGACGTAGATGTGAGGATAATATTAAAATGAATTTAAGAGAGGTGGGATATGATTATAGAGAGTGGATGAATCTTGCATAGGATAGGGACCGATGGCGGGGTTATGTGAGGGCGGCAATGAACCTACGGGTTCCTTAAAAGCCATTTGTAAGTAAGTTTTCAAAATTGAAATGCTTGATAATAAGGCACTTGATAAAAGGTGCTTTGAAGATAATTGTGACTGAGAAAAATAGTAAATCTGTAACATATACCATAAGATAACCATATATGTGTCGAAAAACTATGAAAATAATGGATTTATGAGTTTCTGATTTAATGCAATCAGGCCTAGGTTCCTGTTAATATATTCCTTAACTCGAAAGAAATGAACAAGTTTTATAATCATAATTATTATTTAGCCAGCTTATTTTCGGTCACATAATTTGTAGTCAATTTATTAGTTTGTCTTCGCATTGTTTTATACATTTTAAAGATAAAGTTTACCAACGTAATAAAATAGAACACCTCAACTCACTGCCAGTTCCGACAAACTTCTCTATGTACACAATCTTTCGACCCTGCACAAAACATATAACCGTAAGTCCAATTTTCAAAACGAAATGATTTAAGTTCATGATACTTCAGGTTATTTGATTTGTTATGATGATTTAAGACTTTTAAATCATTAATATTGTAATACATAATACAGAGTTACGCCAAACGTAATGTCGGGTTTGGGATTTGAAATGTGAATGAAGTATTTTATCATGCAATGTGACGAATGATATCCTCTGAATAAAGAAATTCACCTTAACTCAATCCTCAATAAATGAACTTAAGGTCTTCTGTTTTATGAGGGCAGAAATACAAGTCTATTATTTATAAATTCTGTACGGAAAAGAACAAATATTCAGACTTCCTTAACATAGGCTAAATATAAAATATTTTAAACGATGTCGCCACAGTTCGTCCCGACCAATTTGTCACTACGACAACTCGTCCCAGAAAAAATTCGTACCTGTGACGGTTGGTACGTTTCACAAGTTTGTCCCATTTTAATTCGTACTGGACAGTATGTACCACAACAGTGCATCAAAGAATGCCAAGTTTCTATGAAAACGACAAGATTTAAAAAACAACAATGCATCAAAGAATGGCAAGTTTCTATGAAAACGACAAGATTTTAAAAACAACAGTGCATCAAAGAATGCCAAGTTTCTGTGAAAACGACAAGACTTTAAACACAACAGTGCATCAAAGAATGCTGAGTTTCTATAAAAACGACAAGACTTTAAAAACAACAGTGCATCAAAGAATGCCAAGTTTCTATAAAAACGACAAGATTTTAAAAACAATAGTGCATCAATGAATGCCAAGTTTCTATGAAAACAACAAGACTTTAAAAACAACAGTGCATCAAAGAATGCCAAGTTTCTATGAAAACGACTAGACTTAAAAAACAACAGTGCATCAAAGAATGCCAAGTTTCTATGAAAACGACAAGACTTTAAACACAACAGTGCATCAAAGAATGCCAAGTTTCTATGAAAACAACAAGACTTTAAAAACAACAGTGCATCAAAGAATGCCAAGTTTCTATGAAAACGACAAGACTTTAAAAATAACAGTGCATCAAAGAATGCCAAGTTTCTATGAAAACGACAAGACTTTAAACACAACAGTGCATCAAAGAATGCCAAGTTTCTATGAAAACGACAAGACTTTAAAAACAACAGTGCATCAAAGAATGCCAAGTTTCTATGAAAACGACAAGACTTTAAAAACAACAGTGCATCAAAGAATGCTGAGTTTGTATGAAAACGATAACACTTTAAATGTAATAAAACATTCTAAATTGAAAAATATATTCTGCATTGTAAAGTATATAAATTATGAATCGTCCAAGGTTAACGTTATCAGAAAAGGGGAAACGAAAGAATTCATGAAGTCCTTAAAAAAGAGCGATCACTCGCATGGACTTGATTGGAGCAGATTCAAGGCTTTGGAAGTGGTGTTGCGTATTAAAGAAGCTACCGTCTAATGAATCTGCTAATTCTACATTAAGCAGGCAAATAGGAGAAACAGACAGCGAAACCTCCCTGAAAATTCCGCAAACTGATTCATGAAGACGCATACAAAGAGAAAGGCTTAAACTACTGCTTCAAATCCCAGAACTTTCTTTGTATTTATTGCTTGAGACAAATATTTTTAAGGTACAAATTTTCCGGGACGAACAGTCTGCACCGAATTTATCCCGGTACAAATTGTGCTTGGTACGAAATACATGTTACGAAAAGTACTGGTACGAATTGCCTGGGACAAATTGTCGCATAATCATTTTTAACCTTTCGCTGAAACTCCCCTCCTTAATATAAGGAAATCTCTTACTAAATTAATTTAATCCTCCTGAGTCCTGGGAGTATGCTATACTGTACTATGCTTCATACATGATTATGTTATAAGATGCATGTGCAGAGATCCGAAGTATAGTAAAATATACGTGCATTTGTGCTCTAACTAGCCTATAACCTGCAGAATTTTTTCAACATTTTTCCTCATGTCAGTGACTTATTTTTTAAGTGTAATGTCACAATGAACTTTAAAAATAAAACAACAAATGTCTCAGCACTCAGTAGATTAAGTGCATAAGTTAATAATAGAGACGAAGCAAATAGTATTGTATTGCATTTTCATAATTTGTGCTACATGCATGTGGATGCTAAGGGACGAAATCATGGTAAAATAATAAGTTAATCGTAGAAAATATTTCAGAAAAAATACATTATATAAATCAACGTATGTAAATCATTCTCTTTCATATAGTAGAGTTCCACTGAGTGTGTGTACGCAAGTGGAAATCGCTCACTTTTCGTTGGAAATGGAGTTGAGCTGGTGGGTTCAATGTCGTGCAATAAAAAAATGTTGTGGTCTCACTTCACTTTAACGCTGGAATAACACAGGATTGGAGGAGGGCTTCTTCTAAATCGTCTGGCGCCGGATGTGACGTAATGGTGCATCACATGACGTCATGAAGCACTCAGAATCCTCACCGCCATTTTGACCCAGTCCCTATCCGTGCTTGATGGCCTTTGAACTAGATAAGTCATTGTTCTATTTCAAATTCCATATTCCAGATGGCAGCAGCTTTTCGGCGAATGAAACTGTGGTCTGTAAAATCTCGTCTTCGTGTAGGAACTAATTTATCTCACATTCGGAGGCTTTTATGCGTGTGGATAATGATTTAATTGTCTCTATCATTTAGGATATCATTTCCGGTCCAATTTTTATGTTGAATGAATAGAATGGGTAATCACGTTCATAAGCCAGTTCCACAGCAAGGGCTGTTTCCGAACTTAGGTTCGATTTCTGGTTTTGACAGGAATGCCATTGATTTTTAACCAGATTGGAAAAAGAGAATTTTTCCAGAGTTCTGACGTTACCTTCAACATGTATAAATTAATTCCAAATAAGCCTACATTCTCCATTTTCTCATTTCATTTATCCATGATGCTGAACGAAGTAGGCCACCTAGGTTACTATTATCCCTTTGAAGCCACGACCATGTAGCAGGGTCAGCCAGAGACTTTCAGTTAGTGGAAATCATTCGCACAAAGGACTGTTCCCAAGCGAGGATGTTCTGTGGACGGGATTCATCGGTATTTGGGGTATGTGGGGGGACGTACTGCTAATAAGACCCGAAAGCATACCTACGGAAAGGAATTATTGTAAACTTTGTGACATTACAGAAATGCCTGAGCCATATCTCTGTTATACATCGGCCACTGAACATCCACTCGCATGAAGTTCATTTATCCTAGTGAAGTTGGAAGACATTCTGGACAGAGTTTAAAGAAATTCTTTATGAAGTCACAAAACTATGTGTGACTTGGAGGTGTTTTGGGTGGACTAAAAAAGAATTCTGCATGGAGCTGGAAAACAAATTGAGTGGTTTCGTAAGAGATTGTACGTGCATTTGGAAGAAATTCTCAACTAGGTCGAAAGAAATTCTGCATGGAGTCGGAAAACATTCTGAGTGGTGTGGTAAGGGATTCTAGGTGGATTTGGAAGAAATTATTGACCAGTCCAAAAGAAATTCTATATGGAGTCGGAAAATCTACTTAGTGGTATCGTAAAGGATTCTAGGTGGATTTGGAAGAAATTATCGACTAGTTCGAAAGGAATTCTGCATGCAATCGGAAAACATACTGAGTGGTGTGGTAAGGAATTCTACTTGGATTTGGAAGAAACTATTGACTAGTCCGAAAGAAATTCTTCGTGGAGTCGGAAAACATTGTGAGAGGTGTGGTAAGGGAATCTACGTGAATTTAGAAGAAATTATGGACTAGGCCGAAAAAAAATTCTCCATGGAACCAGAAAACTTACTAAGTAATGTCATAAGGAATTCTATATGAATTCGGAAGAAATTATAAACTAGGCTGAAAGAAATTCTGAGTGGAGTCGAAATTCAATTTTTGATGGATTCGAAAATAATTCTAGGTGGAGTCGGAAGAAATTCGGTGTGTGGTTGGGAAATATTCTGGGTATAGCCAGGAAATATTCCGTGTTAATTCGGAACATATTTCAAGTGGACAAAAAAAATTCTGAGTGTAACTGAAAAAAAGTGAGGTCGAAAGAAATTCTGGGGGACGTAATGCTGATTCACGGATCTACGTTGCTGCGATCTTCAGGTCAATATAAGATGCACCAGGACGTAGTACATGATTTGCGAAGAGATGAAATCGATATGAGGAGGCTGCTGAATATCAAGAGATAGACTACGTCAGAACTGGATGTTGCAGTTGAATTAAAAACATGGCACCAATTAGGGAATCACGAACTTATAGGAATGGTGTCCTAAGGACTTCAGCAATCATCCCACAACAAGGAGGTCTGCACAATAAGCCTGAGGCTGCTGTGCAAGTCTTCGGGTCCTCCTTAGAAAAGAAAGGAAAAGACAAATTGAGTGCACAATGGGTCATGTAAGCGTAAGTGTAACCGAATAAAGCACACTTGGAAAGGTTATCATCCAGCCAGATACCATGAAGGATACATTTTCTTTGTAACTAAAACACTAAGCATTTAGACATAAAGCAATTCATGCTTATCTGAGAAAATATGAAGTTGTCTTATGTTTCACATGCATGCATGCATACATATACATGCATACATACACACACATACATATACATACATACATATACATACATACATACATACAATAATACATACATAGTGTTCTGCCAAATGGCAGTATTTCACTGCAAACCCAGCAATCTCCAATTCTTGCTGTTTTCTGCCTTCCTCTTAGTCTCTGCATATGATCCATATATCTCAATGTCGTCTATCATCTGATATCTTCTTCTACTCCGAACTCTTCTCCAGTTCACTAATCCTTCTAGTGCATCCTTCATTAGGCAGTTCCTTCTCATCCAGTTACCGAATGAATTCCTTTTTCTCTTCATGATCGGATTCAGCATCATTCTTTCGGAAAACGTATTATGTGTCTTTCATGTGTTAAATTTTATATTATTTGTTAACATGTTTCGGCCTGCTATTGGCCATCTTCAGAACTGGTTGTTGCTGGTCTTGGCGCCTTTTGTTTTGTTTCCTGTGGGGCTTGTTTGTATAGTGTCAATTGACTCCACATTACACTACATAAACACACCCCCCACAGGAAACAAAACAATAGACGCCAAGACTGACTCCACATTACAGTACACAAACACAGTCCCACACAAAACAAAACATAAGGCGCCAAGACCAGTAACAACCAGTTCTGAAGATGGCCAATAGCAGGCCGAAACATGTTAATAAAGTAATATAAAATTTAACATGTGAATAATACGTTTTCCGAAGTGATAAAGTGTTAAATGTTGTGTACTCAAGATGTATCATTCTTTCGTCACCCACTCTTTCCAGCACAGCTTCATTATGTCTCATGTAAAATGTAAATATTATGAGTTTTGTTCCATATAAAAATATGACTGTTTTGTCATAATTTCAAAACTTAGTTGTTTTTCCTATTTCTCAAGCCATTTTTTGTTATGGAATAGATGACATTCGCCTTATATTTGGCTCAAAGCTCCAATTAGTTAATGAGTCTGAGAGGGATTCGAACCCACGCTCGAGCTTAGCATTTAATCAGCAGTACAACTTTCTTCCTCCGAGCAACACCCTGCCTTCTCAATCTTATTCAGAGTCTTCTTTCTGTATTGGAAATATAAATTGCGGTAAGCAGACTTTCCTGACCTCCGATATAGAACCTTTGCGTTGAAGATAATACATTATGTTGACCTTGATGTAAAAAGACGTTTAGAAGTTGTTTTGAGTGGGTCGTATTATTTCTTTCTCGCTGGACATGCTGAGTGGTTGCCAGCCTGTCTGACCGAGACTCGTCTCGCATCAATTTGTCTGCGTCTATTGATAATTCCGACCGGATCAAGTCTGGGCAAGATGAAAGGAAAAATTAGCTGTCAACTCCCATGCAGGAGTTCATGAGTTGCGCCATGCCCCACACCCTGCTTCCTAGCGGAGGGAGATAACAAATGAATTGCTGAACATGCGCACATCACCATATTGTTTTAGAATTAAATAACTGCCCGTTTTTACCACTGCTTTGCTTTTCGTGTTACATCGAACGTCCTGCTTTCGGCTGTTTGACATTAATATATCCAATAGAGTCAGTGTAAGTCTAGAAGTATCGGAAATATAGAGAAGAGAGATTTGTGTTAGAAATATGAGAAAGAGAGATTTGAATTAAACATATAAGAAAGAGATATTTGAGTTAGAAATATAAGAAAGAGAGATTTGTGTTAGAAATATAGGAAAGACAGGTTTTAATGAAACATGAGAAAGAGAGATTTTAGTTAGAAACATAAGAAAGAAAGATTTGTGTTAGAAATATAGGAAAGAGAGATTTCAATGAAACATATAAGAAACGGAGATTAGAGTTGGAATTACAAGAAATAGATTTTAGTTAGAAATATAACAGAGAGATTTCAGTTAGAAATATAACAAAGACATATTTGAGTTGGAAATACAAGAAATAGAGATTTGAGTTAGAAATATAAGAAATAGAGATTTGAGTTATAAATACAAGAAATAGATATCATCATCATCATCATCATCATCATCATCATCATCATCATCATCTACTCCAAGGTGGACCGATTCCTATCCGTTCCGACTCAGAGGTCGTCTTCCCATCGTACTCGTGGTCGACCAATACTTCGTTTTCCTTTTGGTTTGTATTCATAAAGGCATCTAGCTGGTCTTGATAGTTTCATTCTTCCTGTATGTTGGAACCATTTTTTTATTTTCTCGAATCATACAATTTAAATCATTATATGCATTTTATCTCGTATAACATCATTCCGTACTTGGTCTCTTAGGGAATATCCAAGTACATAACCTAAGAATTTCATTTCCGATGTTTCAACCATTCTTTTATTTATGGTATTCATGGTCCAGTTTTCTGATACATACATTAATACAGGTAAAGCCATTGTTTTGTAGAATTTAAGTAATGTTTCCTTTCTAACTTTATTTTTCAAAGTTCTATTGATTGTTCTACACAAGTTCTGAAACTTGTGTACTTTATGCTCAATATCTGCTTGATGGATAGATGAAATTTCGCATCCCAGATAATTAAAACTTCTGACCTGTTCAATGGCTTTAATATTTATTATTATTTTTGATCTTGTGTTGTATTTTCCTTGAATGGTTATGCATTTTGTTTTAACAGTTGAAATTTTTAAATTATATTGTGACATTATTTTGATAAACTGATATTTGTAGTTGATCTTCGGTATCTGGAAAAATGACTTGGTCATCAGCAAATAAAACTGTATCTAAAATTGTTTTACTACGTTAAAATGATGTCTTAGCTGACCTTTCCTTTCTGCTACAGCCGCGTCTATGTAGCCTATATATTGAAAAGTGTGGGCGACAATGGACAGTCTTGTCTTACTCTAAATTAATTGTTTCTATTTGAGAGCATTTGTGCATCCCTCTCTCAATGCTGATGACCGTGTCTTTATACATCGCCTTTATCATTGATATTAAATGAAAGGGATATACTTTAGAGATATGAGATAGAAATATAACAAAGAGAAACTTGAGTTAAATATATAAGAAATAGAGATTTGAATGAAAAACATGAGAAAGAGAGAGTTGAATGAAACATATGAGAAAGAGAGATTTGAGTTAGAAATATAAGAAAGAGAGATTTGAATTAGGAATATGAGAGAGGTTTGAGTTAAATATAAGAGAAATATAGATTTGAATTAAACATATGAGAAAGAGAGATTTGAGTTAGAAATATAAGAAAGAGGGATTTGAGTTACAATTATAATAAATGGCGATTTGAGTTAAAAATATAATAAAGAGAGGTTTGTGTCAAATTTTACACCTTCTTCTTCTTCTTCTTCTTCTTCTTCTCTTCAGAATTGCAGTTTAGGTATAGGCCTAACAGTTAGTACGTTAGGAACTGTTCCGTCTATCTCCGATGTTGTCGTCCTATATCTCTGTGTCCACGGGATGGGGTTAGTAGTGAAGAATTTGAAAAGGCAAACGGTATGCTGGCATCCTAAAATATGCTGTCTCCATGTTCCTTTATACTTATAGACTTGATCTGTAATTTCTTCTACGTTCCACAGGTTTCTCATATCTGCACTTCGGATATGGTCTCTCAATGTGACATCTAATATGGATCGTATGGACGCTTAAAACGGGCTCTTGTTCTTGACCCTACTATCCGTTTCGAAAGAAACCTAAATCAGGCCACCGAGGTTGATATTGAGAAGAAGTCCATATATGAACCTTGTCTGCCGTATCTTTCTCAAAAGTACAACGTCCCTCTTAAACAATGGTCCGTCATTGGTTTGCTATTTGGCAGTAGAGGTTCAATCACAAAATTCACGTGGAATTATCTTAAGGAACTTCACATTCCTTTTGATTCTGTAATGTCTATTCTTATAAATATTATCAAGGATTCTCTTCAAATATTACATCATCATCTCTATTTCAATTAATCAACTTATATTTGCCTTCAACAATTAACTTCCTTTTTTCTTTAATGTATCACATCACATTATTATACATTTTTATTGTATTCAGGACCCTTGTGGTCACTCAAAATTCTTTGAGCTGATGTCTATAATTTAGAAATTTATTTATCTCATTTGTGACGAATGTATTACCGTACGCTCTGATCATTTTCTCGGAGTGTCCAACAGTCACTGCCATAGACTATAATTGAGCTGGTTTCGGTATTATGTTATGGATTCTCAGTTGGATTTCTTTCTAGTTTGTTTTTTTTTAAATCCTACGTAATAGGCTCTCCCATTTAGTCTGTTATATTTGATATAATTTTTTGGACATGCATTTCATAATATTAAATGACATACGGCTTTCTACATAAACAAACAAAGTCAGTAACTTGTTCTGTCACGTTATTTTGATGGAGATTTTTGCTCTTACAAGATTTTTGCTACATAATGTCATTGATTTAGTTTTTTCTTCTAAGATCTTCAAGTTATATGTCTGCAAAATATTCTGTAATTTAAAAATTGACATTTGTTAATCATCTTCATATTCTGCCTCAAGAACCATATTACTGTATGTATTGTAGTATTTCTATTAATTCTTACTCCGGAGGGATCTGACAGTTTGCATTTCTTAATAATAATAATAATAATAATAATAATAATAATAATAATAATAATAATAATAATAATAATAATAATATACGCATTTTAATGTTTTGTAATGAGAAAAAAAATGAATTTTGACATTGTCACGGAAATACACGTTTTCATTATCTCTGTTACCTAAAAAGTGATTTCGAACTTGCCATCAGTCTGTCTGTCTCTCTGTATACAGGGTGATTCACGAGGATTTACTGTCTCTTACGGAACTTATTTCCGAAAACATTGTTAGTAAAACATGTCATATAAAAATTTGTCCTAATCTCAATATTTTCAGAATTACACTAATTTGAAGTTGTTTGTAAGATACCATTATACTTTAGTTTTAAGGGTAAAAGAATATTACAGATAAGAGTGAACTATTCAGGAGTACCATTTCTTTAATTAGCTAATATTCTGGCGCTAGTAATATGTTGTGAATTCCACAGTTGCTTCGTACAGAATTTTTTTTTTTTTTTTTCGATTTTTAACTACAAATTTACATTTTCTTACACATTTATCATAATTTTTACAAATCACGCCTCTCTTGTAAATTCTGTAAGACTGTACATTAGGATGCATAATTAAACTGTAATGAATCGAGTTCCTAAAGCCGTATGATTTGTAACAATTTTTGTGGTAAATGTGTAAGGTTCATGTAATTTTAGTTAAAAATTGAAGAACAAAATCTGTACAAAGCAATTAAAAACACATTTTTAGCTTCAGAATACTAGCCAATTAAAGAAATGACACTTCTGAATGGTTCATTCTCTATTTGTAATATTTACTTATCCTTAAAACTATAGGTAAAGGAAAAAGGTATTTTACTAACAATTTCAAATTAGTGTAACTCTGAAAATATTGACATTAGGACACAAGTTTCTATGGAATTTTTTGCTGTGAATGTTATCGGAAATAAGCTCCTTAATTAACGATAAATTCTTGTGAATCACCCTGTATACAAAATTTCTCCTAACTACTGGACGAGAATTGTTCATATCGTCGTTGTTCCTGCAATAACTGCTATGTGACATATTTCTCGATTTTCAGATTTTTGCTCTATGAAATAACTTAAATAGTGATACAGCAAACAATAAAATCTCCTATATATAATTATATTTCTTTCTTTCGAAATTGTAAGAATTCACAATCTCCTATGTACGGATGCCATAGTAGGAATAAAAGTACGAGACTGATGCAGATTAAATATATAAAAAAGAACTAATAGATTTTTATTCTAATTTAGTAAAAGTGAAAAATATCCATTAAACCAAAGTATATATAGACGAATTTATTTAATTTTGTTACTTGCATAAGATAAAAAATATTAATGAAATGAGCTGCCTACTATTTTTCCAGACGTTCATGATTAAACACGTGCATTTTTTTAAATATGTAATTGGTTGTGAATGCTCCAAGTCCAACAGCTTTTAGAACTAAGCAAGTTAGACTCTAGTGAAAGAGGTGCGAACATCCGCTAACAGGCGATTGAGCCGTTGTGGCGCTGCTGTTTCCCGTGTGTAGCGGAATGTTACCTGTCGGCTTGTGTACATTGCTGACATCTGCGAATAAAATTTCTGTCGCCACAGAACAGTTGGATTTCAGAAATAATTGTTTTTAATAAAGTCAAATAGCTTCATAGTTATATACTCCTCAGTCCTATCGTCCATCTCAAGAAAAATGTTTTAAATTTTCTTGAAACTAATTGAGGGTGGTTAGAAGAGACGGCAGCATCACCTAAATTTGAATTCAACCAAATTAATTAATATACTTACCAGTCACATACTCTACAAAATTCAATGAAATATGTAACCTAAAACCTGGAATCTAGATTTCAGCATTTCTTACATGAAAAATAAACATTCCCTTATTCATATACTGAAGGTAGTTCATTTTAAATAATATTGCTATCTATTTATTACTCTGTAATTTGCCATTTATACCTACATTTTACATATTTTGGTTATGATATATATATTTATCTCTTCTTCATTTTTTTTTTATTTTGCATTTTTCATTTATATCTGTATCTGTGTCTTTTATTTATGTAGTATGTATTTGTCTGTTTTTTAATTTTTAATTTGTGTTTTTCATTTGTATTTGTACGTGTACCTTGCATTTGTATCTGTTTTATCTCTTTTTTTCAAGTTATCTCCAATGTTATGCTTTACTTTAAGCAAATATTAAATTTGCACTGTCTATCATAATTGGGGCTTTGCCGTGCTATATACATAAATAAATAAATAAATAAGTGTAACTAAGCAAATAAATAAATATGTAAGTAAATAACTATATCAATAAATAAATAAGTAAATGAATAAATGATTCAATGAATCAATGAATCAATAAATCAAGGAATCAATGAATAAATGAATAAATGAATCAATGAATAAATGAATAATTAAATCAATGAATCAATCAACGAATAAATTAATTAATGAATAAATGAAGAAGTAAATTAATGGATTAATAAATTAATTATAATAATAACTATAATTATAATAAAAAATAAATTAATTAAAAAGTAAAAGATTCCTGTGTTTCGTTAAACAAGGAGATGGGACGTATGTATGTAGGTAAGCCACTGGATTATTGATAATATTAAAGAATTAAATAAATATTATATTGAATGGGTTAAATAAAACATTGTTCTGTTTGATAGAATAATCAGATTCGTGCTTTAACATTGGTACATATTACTAAAAGTGACATATACATTGTGTCTCCTATGGGAGATATCAGGCTTTTAGATTTTAAAGTAAAAATTGTTATTTTGTATGACATATTAAAAAATGAAAGTAGATATTAAATCAGAGTTAATGTAATTAATTTACAATATATTGAGTTGTAATATCTCCTATAGCATACATCCATCTTGAGTTACTTTCATTACTTCAATTTTTTCCCCAATATTCTTTCATCAATACACAGTCCATTTGCAACACTATAGTATATTAAAATTTCATAGATTTCCGAATCTCAAAATTTTCCCCAGGACTTAGGTGGTTAAATTTTTATATTAGACCTATTCCGTCTTTCAGCAATTAATTTGTTTCTTTCTATACATCTTGCCTCCTTCTTGCCTCCTTTACCTCGTGTCTAATAAGAAGAGAAGTTTTAGTAGAATTGTTGGAATTCTAAGTGTGTCAGCATGCGTTTGCATATCTAGCTGGACTGCTAGGTAGTGTGAGTTGGCTGCAATGCATAGTTTAAGGATGTGGTTATATAACATGGATAGGGAAGGAACTAATATCATCAGAAACTAAACTGTTCGGGAATGTACGAAATGTGAAATAGTAAAATATGTGTCGCCTTTGAGATACTCTTTATTTTTTCTTGCCACATTAAATTTTTCTGTTAGAGTTAAGACATTCTCTAATGGCGTACAGTTCCGATGTGTTACATGATATCCCTGCGAGTTGTTTATCAGTTGAGTCTGAGGATTATTTTCAAAGGCGTTCAAACGAGACGGTTCGCCATATTGAACCAACGTCAGCGGGAATGTGAGGAAGGACGGCACGTCGCCACCAATTCACGGTTTCGGCATCACGCCGTCGGGTGGAACGAAGTCAGACGTCTCCTTTCCTCTTTTTGAAGCAAATTGATTACGACACAATGTCGGCAATTGGGGGCGCTACAGAGGTGAAGTTGTTGCACAATCTGGGGTCTATGCAGTGGAACCCGGCTGCAGACACAAATACTGTTTCTCGAAACGGAACTAAAAGTGTGGTTAATTATATTAACATCTATTTGTCGAAATATAGCCTACGTGCATTGAAAGAGATTCGAGGCTGGACGCAAAAAGTCCCTCCTTCATAAAATTAACATCACTTGTATGATTTTGTCGTTACCTAGTAACTATTTTCTTCTAGGCCTAAATAATTACATTACATTTAAATTAATTTTTTTCACAATGTAGGTTTGCACATTGGAAACAAAAAGGAATATTTTGGAAAGTGTAAGGTTTGTGACAGCAAATTCAGTGGTGACTATAATATTTCTAAACATTTAAGAAGAGACGTTCATCAGAAATGCATGATACAGAAAATGGAAAAAAGAGTGTTGAAAATGCTAACGACCAGTGATAAAATATGTATATAAACTCTGAAAATGTATACTGTATGTTAAATGATGGATTTGAAGCACAAATATGCTAAGTCAGAAAATAAATATGAATTTAGATATCAATAAATTTTATGTCATTGTAATCAATTAGTAAACATTGAATATTAAATTTTTTGTCACACGTGATGCATCTTTTGGAATTTGTGCTTTACTGTTAATAATAAACAGTTGGGGAAAACTGTGAAACACAACTACTGTTAAGCCATTAAGTTAATACTTTTGCATAAACATATTAATTATCGCCACAAACTCTTCAGAAAGACGCCAGAGAAACGTGATGTAACTTACAGCCAGAGAAATATTGTCTTGTACTTGGAAACCTGTACCTACAATTGTTTAATTTTCTTAATTGCAATTTTGAGATATTATTAGTCACTAACTGTATGTACGTAGAGGGATAATTTGTATTCCTTTTTTTTAAGACAAAACTAAGTGCTGTATTATGATGGAAAAAAGATGTCCCTCTTTGATATATCTAAAATCTGGCAACCCTGTGTGTAGCCCTATCACCACAACAATCGGGAAATTAATTTGTGAGGCATCATAATACTCCTATTTATGTTTCATAGTACTGTACCGTAGAAAAAGGTAAAGTTGATCAACCATTTTACATTATTTCTATGATATTGAGGTTATGCATTGGAGCGAAGTTCCTAAAAAATAGCATTTTGTCGTCTTAACCTTTACTTATGAAAAGCACGTTACAAGAAGTTAATTACAATCTATCAAAGATTGATTTTTTTGTTTGACTTGTGATTGAAGTTACGTGCTTAAGAAGGGCAAAGTCGATCACCATTGAATTTTTACTTTGAGATCGATTTTAAAATGTTGCAGAGTAAAGTCGATCACTGTTCATGTTTTGAAAAAAAAAAACAAATTATGTGTGTTACATATATTTCATTTGTTATAAGGGTTGTAGAAAATAATAATAATCTACAATATATTATGCCTATAGGTTTATATAGTGCATCTTTTCTTACTGTGATGGTACAATTAGATACAATTAGGTCTACGCTATACAAACTTGATTATGATTGCCAACTTATAAAACATAAAAACACATTTTAATACTTCACATACGAACAAACAGAGATTTAATAATTCAAGACTTGCATTGAAATACCACCAATTTTAATCTAAAATGCTATTCAACATTATGACAGATGTTATTTAAAATCTTTCCCCTCCTCATGTCATTAGCAGTCATGTTAGAAAACTATGTTGTTCCCATCGTCAGGTACAGAAAAGTATACAAAATATGTTCCTTTGGCAGTGCTTCTCTTACGCAAGAAATTCGACATAATTCCGTCTTCATCTTTTCCCACTACCCGATCAATATAAGCTATACTATGACACTTTTCCGTTTATAAGTGTTAGTTCGAGATATCTCGGTTAATAATTTATTTTTCCCGCTGATCCTATCTATGGCATGATTGACTTAACCCTACAATGGTACAAGTTTCCTTAAAATAGTAAGTTTCAATACTCACATTTACGAGCTGCAAAAAATGTTATTTCAGGATACATTCTCAACGAAAAGTACCTACGTATTCTTAGTTCTTACTGTCTCTTTTCACTGCTGACGATAATAATTTAGAGTTTGTGAGACTTTGTTTTCGTATAAGAGAAAAAGTTGATAATAACCATTTTCACTTCAACGGTAATTACACTGTGTTCCCATTGTTGGCATGCGCAGGCTTTTTGTTGTCCTTCTAGCTTACACATTTTCAATGTGAGAGAATATATAATTTTTAATAAAAATCGCAAATGATCGATTATACACTCACTGATTGACTTTACCCACTTCTACGTACGCATCCAATTCTGTGAATGGTTGTAAGCGTACCGTGGCTTAGTAAACAATGATGATACCAGTTCTGTTCAGGTACTGGCACCGGGCACATCACAGACTGTAAGAGATGTCTGTCTAGGACGTGTTTAAACATGCAACAAAAACTGTAAGTTATTCATCGAATTGAAAATGTTAAAAACTTTAAACGCATCGCAAGTAACTACAAAATTAGTGTTCCCATGCGATTTATAATGTAGCTGCCTGCCAGGCTAAAATTTTCATTGAAACTCTAAAGAAAAGCTGGAATAAATTACTTACATATCAAGTCGAAAAGGCGACTTCTGAATAAAGAAATCTTTGAAAAACTGTTTATTTGTCTTTCTTGTGTTAAATTTTATATTACCTTGTTAACATTTTTCAGCCTGCTATTGGCCATCATCAGAACTGGTTGTTGTGGTCTTCGTGCCTTTTGTTTTGTTTTGTTTCCTGTGAGGGTGTGTTTGTGTAGTGTAATGTGGAGTCAAAGAGTATGTGTGTTCTGAAATTGAGTTGTGTTTTGAGAATTTCATTTGTATGTGTTTTTGTGTGTATATATATTTCGTATTGTTTTAGTGTGTTTAGTTTCTGGCTTTTTGGCTACAAAACACTTTCACATATGCAGAGCACATAAAAAATGTTAACCATACCTAAAGAGATATCAACACAGACATGGAAATTCTACACATCCAACCAAAAAGCCAGAAACTAAACACACTAGAACAATACGAAATATATAGACACACAAAAACGCACCGAAATGAAATTCTCAACACACAATTTCAGAACACACACACACACACACACACACTATTTGACTCCACATTACACTACACAAACACACCCCTACAGGAAACAAAACAAAAGGCGCCAAGACCAGCAACATTCACTTCTGGTGATGACCAATAGCAGATTGAAACATGTTAACACGGTAATATAAAATTTAACACAAGACAGACAAATAATATGTTTTCCGAAGTGATATAGTGTTAAAAGTTATGTAATCAAGATATATAAAGACATCTTATGTAAAATTCACCAATCACGTACGACTCTTATCAGGACCGTCTGTAAAATACTATTCATTTTTCTTTAAGAGCATAGTAAAACTATACGAGAAGTTTGTTAGGAACTCTTTTAGCCCTGAAATATTACAGCTCATAAAAGAAAATGAAAAACTATATATTAGAAAATTGAAGATGTAATTTGTGTTTAGTATTAAAGTAAACCGATAGTGTTGAAGAGCAACCTCATATCTTCATAAAAATATTCAATTTTTACAAAATAATAATAATAATAATAATAATAATAATACTAATAATAATAATAATAATAATAATAAATAAATTATGATTTATTTAACGACGCTCGCAACTGCAGAGGTTACATCATCGTGGCCGGTATGCCGGAATTTTGTCCCGCAGGAATTCATTTACATGCCAATAAACCTACTGACATGAGCCTGTTGCATTTAAACACGCTTAAATGCCATCGACCTGGGCCGGGATCGAACCCGCAACCTCGAGTATAGAAGGCCAGCGCTATACCGACTATGCTACCGAGGCCGACTTTACAGAAGAGCGAAGAAACATTTTTATATCTTGATAAGGAACAAACGTCTGACATAAGATGGTATTTAAATCTCTTTTGTGAAATTTTTATCCATGCCTTGACTTAAGATGTGTTTGCAGAAGGTCCGGGAATATTTCTGTATTGAGAATCAAGTGAAATCTTATTTTCTTCATTTTTTTATATATGAGCTTGCTGTTCAACACCAACGAAATGTTACATGATATAACATTGCTTAATTATTTATGATAGGCCTGTTATCGTGGTTATGGAGGCTTTCCTAGTGCGCCTGCATCGCTGCAACCTTGGTGATCAAAAACAGAAGCTTGTGTTGTAAGGTTGCTAGGAACAATAGACTGTGTCGGTACTATTTAGCATTGTCTGTAATGAGGTGATGTTAGCGATCCTAGTGGTTAGCAACTACCTATGGATGCATATTTACTACGTATTCAGTAAAGTGACTGTATATATTAGACTGTGCTTTTTCTGTGAAGGATTTTATAGTTTTCATTCTGTTGAAAAGAGTATAGTTGTGAAAGAGGACAATTATTTACAGGAACCTTTTCAGTAGTCCTGCACTAATTTCGATGGACTCATTTTTGCAACTCTGCCACATCGTACAGGGACATAATTTTATTTTTACTAACATTTCTAATATTAACCTGGCTATACCTTTGGATTACCTTACCCCCTTCCAAGACTGGAGTTCGATGATACTGTCGTAAAACACAAACAAATCACTTTGCTATGTATAGGAGGGAAGAAAAGTAGTTGATCCATTTACGTAAACTAGGAAATATCACGATTTTATGTTTGATAAATTTCATTAAATTTTCGTTTAATCAAAATGCAGTACAGTATTAACAATAAGTGTTTTTACTCACTAATTGAGCTATCCATGTGGACGTATTCATTATGCAGTGTAGCCTATATTATACTGTCTACAGCACATCAGGGTACAATATAGAGATTGACGTTAAATTTAAATATAATCATGATATGGACATTTAAACACATTTTTGAAAATGGTGGCCGTTCATTTCGATACAGGCTTCAGTTCTAATGTGCATATTATCGCACTATAGACTATTTTACCTAATTCCAATTACCAGTTTCGTCCTTCGTACGAGTAACTCATGTTGAAATAATTCTGTACCTAGCCTATTCTATAAAAAAGTACGTACCTTACGTACTGTAAATTCAATCTTCACTCCTGCTCGATCCGAAAATATAAAATTACTCAGACATGCTATCCGTCCGTCCAAATGGTTTTGTAGCAGGGTCATAGGAAGAGGGAAATCATGTGAGAGTTAATTACTTAACGAGGCCCTTTTATTTAACTTATATTAAACAGTTGTATAATATTACGTAGACGTCCAATTCCTAACAGAAATTAATGTTTTCAGAAAAGAGCTAAGACAGCCCAGCCACTAGCCTTTACAGAGGGGTGAGCAGAGGCGAGTGGGGGGAAACCGGGATGTGGCGTAAGCAAACGGACGACAGTATCTGTGCGAAAATATGATTCAATATTGAAAGCTCTTTCGTCACTGGAAAACGCGAACATATTTCTGGAACGTACTATATTTAGTAACTCATATGCGGCCTTGGTTCTGTGTGGAGAACGGTTGGAAATTTACTAGTAGAGGGGTTGATAGTGAAGTACATTCAAAAACTCAGATACAATGAAAATTGAAGTACAAATAAAATGATGTCCCTGTATTTTCATTCTGTATGGGCACACTTTGATTGATTGATTAATTTCACAAGGGCTGGATCTAAGATGGATCTTTGGACTTAGGTGGTTTAGGCACATTGTGCAAACTATATGCGATCATTGTCTGTCCAACGCGACGGATGGCCAAAGTGACATTCGTTGAATCTGATGCTGACAGGCGGACCTTCCTTCATATCCTTTAGGTTCAATGTCTACTGACGGACCCAAACCCAGAGTCCGGGGTCCCAAGCCCATAGAACATAGGTCAGCATCGGAATCCCGTATACTATCCCAGTCATCATCTCACGTTATACATAGACTAGTATTACAGATTATAGATGAAAATGAGGGGTGGAATGTGAATCAAAGACATGCCGCAACGCCTGTTTTGCTATCAGAAATTCCAACCCGATCAGACCGGGGATCGAATACTAGCACGCTAGCACTGCAGCCACAGATACGGCGTGGGCACACTTGCTCTGAACATACAGAATAATTTAATAAGGTTCCGGTACAGCGTTATCGGACACATTATTTTATCTATGTTTGCAGACGTAAAGTATCCAGAAGATACTTATTATTATTATTATTATTATTATTATTATTATTATTATTATTATTATTATTATTATTATTATTATTACTATCCGTACCCGTGCGCTCCGCTGCACCCGTTAGAAATAAATATAAAGTAAACACATAATTAAAATAGGACATTTGATCCAGGGAACATTCGTGTTTGATAGAAGGATAAATCGTTTAATATGTTACTTAATTTAAATTGCATCCAATAATTAAAATGCGATCATTTTGGTCCAGAGACCACTCATTGGTGCAATGACAATAACCTTTAACATGTTTCTAATTTTTATTACATGCAACCATAGTTTAATGAAGATTGATATCATTTAGATTTAATGTGTATACTTTATTTTACTTGTTATAGGTTTCCATTGAATTATGGTAATAACTTAATTTTAACCCTTGTATCTACGTATTCAGAAAAAAAGGCGTTTGGCCCACTATGGTTTTGAACCCTTCAAATAACTTATATTATATTATATTATATTACACATTATATTATATTATATTATATTATATTATATTATATTATATTATATTATATTATATTATATTATATTATATTACATTATATTATATCAGAAGTTACTGTAATAACATTATAGCATTATGTCCATCTAGAGAAACTACACTTTCCAATGGTGAAATAATAATTAATTATACAAATCGGTTAATTTATCTTCCGATATTACTTCATACAAACACAGAAACATTCTCTGTAGGCTATTTTTCATAGCTTTCGATTGTTGCTGTCCAAGGCCCCTTATAGACGAGGTCATTTGTTTTTTATTTCATTATACGGCCTTTGATGGCAGTTATTTTAATTTTAAAACTCATTTATCTCATTAAATATCAGTCCTATCAAATTTCTTCAAGGAATAAAACTTATCGCAAATTATTTTTTAAGAAACTTTTGTTATGTAACATTTGTCACAAAAATCAATAATAAGCGAGATATTTCGATTTATTTAATTCAGGCCCCCTTATAACCCTCCTTTTAAATAATGTATTTTGAATGCCTTATAACCTAAAATCTAAGATACAACGAACATAATTTATATTCCAATTTTCATCGAAATCCGTTCATCCATTATCGCGTAAAAAGGTAACAAACATATAGACAGACAGACAGACAGACAGACATACAAACAAAAATAAAAAAAAAGCGATTTTCGGTTTCAGGGTGGTTAATTATATATGTTAGGACCAATTATTTTTGGATAATCGAAAATTACCAGAAAAATTTCGGCTACAGATTTGTTATTAGTATAGATTATTATTATTATTATTATTATTATTATTATTATTATTATTATTATTGTTGTTGTTGTTGTTGTTGTTGTTGTTGTTGTTGTTGTTGTTGTTGTTGTTGTTGTTATTATTATTATTAATATTATTAAATCAAGCATCAGATCTGAAAAATTTGCTGTTTACAATGTCATGCAAATTTTCGTTAATCAGGATCTTTTTCCTTCCGTTTTTTAGTCAAGCGACTTAAGTTTGATATTATAACTGCATATCTGTCACATCCTCTGATTAAGGTTGTATGCATCTGAAGTCTGATCAGTGTAATGTGTAGTTCGTCGTCGATGTATGCAAAGGTGGGGGAATGGAACTGGCCACCCTGTCCCATTATATCCTGGCCTAGTTGTCTCATGAGTGGTGGCTTCTTGGTATCACTTGTGACGTTCAGACCTTTTACAAAACAGGTTTTCTTTTTTCAAACTCCTAATCTGTTCATTTTTGTTCTGTTACTCACCTTCCATTAATCTCAATCTTTTCTCGGGCTGAACATATAATTGTGTTCCGCACTAATAGGGACATGTGAACAATTCGCAATAACAGTAACATTGTCTGGTTCTGAGACTCCAGTATTTTTTTTTTTCAGAATCTTTATAGGATGTTTTTCTACCTAAAAATAATATTATACCAGAAAGAAAAATAGATTCTACTAAATATACTTTTAAATGATGAAGTTCAAGCCATTGGAAATTAGATCTATGTGAATTTAACTTGTTTCAACAATGAACCTATCCGCATAAAATATTTTGGAAAACTAAAGAGGGATGAAATTGTGTCATCTTCCATTTTTTCGTGTGATTTCCAGAACCAATCTTCTGTCAAATGTTCAATATACAATTTGTATTGTGATCATTTGTTGGAATGAAATTATCTCTTCTAATGACAGATAGTCATCGCAACAGTGGTATATAAGGAAAATTGAATAGTTTTCAGGGAGAGATTGTTGTTTAAAAGACAGATTTTGTAGCTTTCACATACTTCATATTCATATTACAGATGTACATAGTTGTTATTAAGATAGATTTTACTCTTAATAAGAATAGCTACTTTTTTACGAAGTTGCAGAAGGAAATTTTATTAAAAAGGATTTCCTACTTTTGTTCAGAAAAATGGCAGATTCTGTTCCTGGGAAGAAATCCTAAGAGTACCTACTTCTAAAACTTTCGACATCTACTATAGCAACTGATTCTGTTAATTATTTCAAGCTTTTTGAGGAATAAATTTTAAATTTCATCTTCAGAAGGAAGAGATCTACTCTTCATTTTCTGAACTATTTTCTACTCGTAGTAATTTCCTAAATCCATCGATATGTCTATGAGTGTGGCGCATCGTTTCCCAACGAAGAAGTTCGAGGTTCGATTTCCGATGTGGCAAATGGAAGACATTTATCTTCCTTTTGGGTTTTTGTCCGTTGTCTTGTGAAGTCTCAGCAGTGGCCCTGTGCCATACCGTTTCTATGACCAGGGAGGTCCGCATTTTGAGATGTCTCGTGCACCATTTATTGAATCCCACTTAACTATTCTCAGTGATATTTTAAGGGGGATAAAAGAGGTGTTTAAACACAGGCAAGAAAGAAGGAAAAGCCCATACCTATGGAGTCAGCGTTGTCAGACAGAGACTAAATGGAGCGGAGCGCTCCACTAGACTCGTTGCGTGCTCCGGTGTTTCCACAGACATAAGCAAGTTCACGCTCCGACTCTAGCTCCACAACCGGTTTTGGAGCTTACAACAGTATGGAGTAAGGGTTAGCGCATCTCACCACGAAACCAGGTGGCCCGGATTTGAATCCCGTTCGAGGCAAGAATGGGGGTTTTTTTCTGGGTTATTCCCTCAACCCAATATCAGCAAATCCTGGGTAACTATCGGTGCTGTACCCCGGACTCATTTCACCGGTATTATTACCTTCATTTCAGACGCTAAATGACCTGAGATGTTGATAGAGCATCGTAAAATAACCCACTAAAAATGAAAGAAGGAAAGTAATCCCCAGAAATGGAAAGTGGATACAAACTAGCGTCCAATTGAGTGAGTGTGCTATCAGTTTAATAACTAATTATGCCAAAATTCTCATTTTGAATGTAATTAGCTTCAGGCTTATTAAATATATGACACAACTTGTCTCGGTTTTGTTGTTGTGGACGTGGTATTGCAGTTCCCTATACGGCCACATGCTATTCGAGTTTCATTAAATTTGAATCTGGTTTTAATGCGATCTGCTACCGGAATAAATCATGCCGTGGTGTAATGTGCTCATATTTCCGAAAATAAGTTCCGACGAATAAACTTCCTATAATGAAGGATATAGATTATTTCCATAGCTAGTACGGGGTTGCTTGATTACTATGCATAATTGAGCCGCGTTTAGTTGAAAATGTTATTTAATAAAGCCATTTGCTTCATATATTTCCAATTAATATCAAGTTTTGGATTTTACAGTTCTAAATGCAGAGTTTCACTGACACTTACGAAACAATTACATGAGAATATTGTGCTTTAAATTTAATGTCAACGTGAATCTGATCCTAAAATCTTACTGTTATACACTAATGTTTGTGGAAATTGCAACACCAAGAAGGATACATGTGACTGAAATCAAATTGGTACCACAGATTAGGTAGATAATAATATGCAAATGATTAGAATTAGAGAAGTATATCTGATCTGCGACCGTGTGATTTCACTACTGTGTGAAACATCCATGCGCTGCAATCAGAGCCTCTAAACGTCGTGGCATGGAATCAAAGAGGACCTGGATATGTTCCTGGGGAATCTTCCTCCACGCAGTTTGTATGCGAGTCCACAAATCGTCAAGAGTGGGTGCTGGAGGACCATGACGAACAAGTTGCCAACCAACCATACCCCAGACATGTTCGATGGGCGACATGTCTGGCGAACGTGCAGGCCAGGGAAGCAGTGATACCCGTCGTTCTTCGAAGAAGGTTTGCTCAATCCTCGCCACATGTGGCCGGGCACTCTCCTCCTGAAATATGGCGTGTGGAGTTGCCTGAAGGAGGGGCAGTACCTCGGGCTCTAAAACCTCCCTAATGTAGCGGTTGCTGTTCAGATTGCCCTGAATACGTAGGAGGCGATATCTAATATTGTATCGAAACCATCACACTGAGCAAGTCAAGCTTTCAGGTATAACTCCCTGTAAAGTTAATTTGAATAATTTTGAGGGAAAAATTGTTCCGAGGCCGGGTATCGAACCCGGAACCTTTGGTTAAACGTACTATCGCTCTACCAACTTAGCTACCCGGGAACTCTACCCGACACCGATCCAATTTTTCCCTCTATATCCACAGACCCCAAAGTGGACTGACAACAGTCAAGCAACCAACATTGAGTGCACACTAACTCTGTGTGACTTAAATTGTGGTTTTCTGTTAACGAACAGTGACGTGTATTATGCAAATCAAGGTTTCAGGTATAACTCCCTGTAAAGTTAACTTGAATAATCGGTGGATCGGTGTCGGGAAGAGTTCCCGGGTAGCTCAGTTGGTAGAGCGTTGGTACGTTTAACCAAAGGTCCCGGGTTCGATACCCGGCCCCGGAACAATTTTTCCCTCAAAATTATTTTAATTATTCATGACACTAGGCGTTTGTCCACTATGTCGCTCAACAATGCAGGCTCTCAGATTGTGTTCATTACGGTAGCGTCTAACACGTATGCCGCCATCATTGTAGGACAAGTCGAAGCGGGGCTCGTCCGAAAACACTGCATGTTGCCACTCAGCACGCCAGTGACGGCGTTCACGTGCCCATTGCAGTCTGAGGCGTTGGTGGTCTCTGGACAATGGAAGCCGACACAACGGCATGCGAGCCACTAGTCCAGGCCTTAAAAGACGGCGACTAACCGTTGCCGCAGACAAGTTCACACCACTGTTGCCAACATATCGCTCTACAATCTCGCTAACTTTTCAACAAAAAGTAGCTAAATGTCTCCAAAGTTTGTTAAAAAAAATCCCCAGAAATGTCGCTAAAAATTAATAATAAACATCATTATATAAAAAAGAGAAACATACATATGCGAAGAAAAATATAATTTCCTCGTCATCACCCTCTTCTGCGGAGTCTGGTTGTGTTGTTGACGGCTGTGATGTTGAGGTGGAAGGGTGGGAACAGCTGATTGTGAATAAACTGCATTTGATCCAATCATTGACACTACACTTTCTGGCAAATTGTAAGTGTGGAAATGTTCACTCAAGCGTTTGACCACAATTGTCTTTTGTGAAATCTAACACTTTTTAAATCTTATATATTAAAATCAAGCAAAAACTACAGTCTCATTTGCTTCACACGAACTGTCGGCACAAAATTCCAAAACTCAACTGCCTCGGGCCGGTTCGGAGTGGAAAATCTCCGCGTTGCGGGGAAGAACCAAGAATTAGCTGGAGCTCGCAACTCGTCAGGTGCCAATCAAAGTTGCCACCGTTTATCGGTGTTGGAGTAGTAGCATCGAGAGAGACATAACCCGTGAGAATCATTGAATCAACATCTTTCAACCTTGGTTACTGTTCACAAATATATGAGATCTGGGCTTTCACGTATGAATCATTAGACGACTCAGTCATGCACCCATGCCTCTTCTAAAACTAAGAAGTGCATGACTTCAGTTGAATGGTTTAACTTAAAAGAAAGGAAAATTGGAAGGATATATAAAAAGCAGCAGAAAAGTCGCTAATCCTATTTTACAAAATTTGTCGCCGAGACTGATTAAAAATTCCCTAGATTTAGCGACTTATCGCTAAATATGGCAACGCTGGTTCACACCTGTTTCAGTACTCCAACGTCACTCAACAGTATGGATGAAGCTGGACGACCCTCACGGCCATGCGGACAAGATGGTGATCATCCCGTGCTGTGGTCACAGTACGTGGTCCAGTACCCGCTCGTCTCTGCGTACGACCCTCTTCTATCCACTGGTTCCACACACGCATCACTGTCGTAGCAGCATGCCCTGTACGAGAAAAAATGTTACTGTATGACAAACCTACTTCCCAGAGACCAACCATTCTGCCTCGTTCGAACTCACTCACGTGCTAATATTGCACCCTTCCACGTCGACGAGGCATACCTGCACTAGCTTTCACGTTTCCACTTCGTTTGGAAGCTCTGCACTGACTGAGCAAGGCATAACACTGACCTTGCTGGTGGCATAAGAGACGTCACTGTTGGGCCCATGTGTATGTCATCTCTCTGGAAACGTAATCAATTATTGGTGGTACACTGTTCTACACATCTCCCGAGTTTTGAGTTGTTCGGGCTATTCTTCCTGGGTGTTGCACTTTTCGCAACGAATTTAAACTTAATAGCTTCATGTGTTGATTGAAAATGGCGAGAACTCCAGAAATATTGCATCGTATCGATAGTAGGCCTGCAAGCGCCGTAGTTTATGCATATGGCGCTGGATTTGTGTTTCTAGACTGCGCTAAGACGTGGATTCGAATTCCGCTTGGGCTGATGAACATCTGAGTAGAGTCATAATTGAATTTGAGGAAAACCCAATTAATCTAAGTAGATAACAGTAATAGCAGCATTCAAGAACTAATTAACCGTGCATTTACAAGACCAAGACAATTACTTTTAAAAATGGATCTGTATATAGTAGGGATGAGACATGGACATACGACGGGCACATATTGGAAAATGTGAAACATTTCATTTATTTAGGGTTACTTTATCAATGAACGGGAGATGGACTAAGCATGTTGACATAACGAAACGCAAGTGCGGAGATATTGAAATTGATCACTAAAGTGCCAGATATTCCTGCAGCAACATTGGAGCTATTATATGGATCTGTGGTTAGGTCATCTATGTTGTATGGGGCGGAAATTTGGGGTTGGGAAAATGGGGGAAAAATAAATAAGGTACAAACGGACTTCCTGAAATGAATACTTGGAATTGGCAGAAGCACAGCTAACTGCGGGGTGCTAAAGGAGTTTGGGCTTCAAAACGAAGTAATTCATATGAAAGTTAGGGTGATAAAATACTGGTTAAAAATTATATTTGGGGATCAGTCGCTTCTAAGGTCGATTTGCTACAAAATCCAACAAAGAGAGGGTTGGGAAAAGGGTTGGGTTTATAAACTGCAGAGAGGGCTACATCATATAGGAATGGGATGAGTGTGGGAGAAAGGAGAGAATAACAGGAGGAATGTATGGCGTAATGTGACGATGCGTTTAATTGATATCGAGAGGCAAGAGATTGAGCTCCAATGTTCGGAAAAGCCCTCACTACATTTACAATCAGATCTCATGCTTAACTGGGGGAGGTGTGACTACATAAATTCTTGTAACAAAGACAGCAGAGCAGGTTTAGCGTGGCTAAGATTGGGGGCATGGAAGCGTAATAAAATTGTCAATGAAGAACGGGAGCGTTTTTGTCCGCTTTGCAAAGAAAAGGACTCCTATAAACATATTTTATTACAGTGTGTCGAATTGGAACATGTACGGAGAAAATATCTACCACCCTCGATGCTAAGTCAGAATAGGAGTTCGCTTGCATGTCTTGACCTCATGGGGAATAGAGAATACGAACAAAAGACTGGATTGTTTCTCTTGAAGGCGAGAAAGATTAGAACTTCAGCTGTTGAAGTTCGTGACGCAAACTGAGGAAGGGATAATAGTATCCACCCAACTGTACACTTTTATGCCTTTTAGGTTAGGATATATTACATAATGTGTTTTATTGTGCCATTTACATTTTAATATGTGTGTTCTTTTAGAGAGTAGTTGGATGCAATCAGAGATGGGGGGGATCTACAAAGGGGGACTTGTTTTAGGTACAAAGCAAGTACGGTCAGAAGACCCGTGCATTGGATTTTAGAGAAAATTATGATAATATAAAATTCTGTATGTATAATACTACCCAATAAATCCATCTATCTACCTAGTTACAACACGTAATATAGGTTTTCTATTTATTTCAGTGTACCCTATCGTCCCTTTCAATCTGCTAGGTTACTTCACTTCCATCCCGTATATGGCAATAAATACGAATTTGAAATTGAAATAATTTACATTTCTTAGTGTGTTGGAAACCTTACATGAAAACGCCTCCACTTTATCAATTGTGAATGATTCAAATCATTATTTTATTATGAAATTCCATTTTTGTTGTTCCTTTCGGAGATACGATGACGACACAATGGGCCGGGGTGAGAGGCAGTGTAAATGCCAACCCATAGTGAATCGATTGGATTCAGGCGGCTGAAGTGGTCATGTTGTTCAAATCGAAGTGTTTTGTCTCGTAAATCTCGAGAGTGGGATTACCGGAATTAGCCATGATTTGTGGGCTCCCGTCGACGAGATCCAAGGGCTTTGGCACTGAGGAACTCTCTTCAGGGTGAAGAATTTCCTCACCGGGCGCTGGCACGTTCCTCACTAAATCATCGACGTCATGATCGAGGCACGTTTTCTCTGTACTTCAAAGATATTGCTAATACATAGCCATGAAATATTTCCTCTTTCTGTCCCATTCCGTTTTTTAGCTGAGTATAGTGTACGTAGCGGTTATGGCGAATCAGTAGGAATGCGTGCACTCTATGGATGCGGTTGGAATCACGAACAGGGAATTAATAAATCATATTCTCTGTGTTGTAAAGCAGACATTTCGCAATACTACAATAATAATTGAATGTAAACAGCCGTGAGAACGAAAATACACTGAGAAAACAAGTCCTATCGCAGTTTTGTCGACCACTTTACAGGATTGTATAAAATACCGGCACATTATTGACATTTCCTAAAGGTTGTATGGGAACGACGACCATGGTATTAAAATCTGCATTATACTTGTAACATGTGATTGACTCAATGTAATGCGGAGTGATTAATATGAAACTAACACATTTATTTATTGTCTTTATTTATTTGTTTATTGATTTATTGATCTATTCATCTATTTATTTATACACGGACATCAATTAAATTTTACTTCAATTTTTATTGCACCTGAATTTTTTAATGTACTTCACTCCCACCCCTTCTACTAATGACGTTCAACCGTCCTCCACACAGTTCCAAGACCGCAAATACAGTCATAGTAGCCTTACGATCATAGTAAACAGTACGTTCCAAAAATATGTTCGCGTTTTCCAGTGACGAAAGAGCTTTCAATACTGAATCATTTTCGCACAGGTACTGTCGTCCATTTGCCTACGTCGTATCCCGGTTTCCCTCACCAGCTTTTATTCGCCAGCTAGTGGCTGGGCTGTCTTAGCTCTTTTCTGGGATCATTAATTTCTGTTAGGAATTGGACGTCTACGTAATATTATACAACTGTTTAAAATAACTTAAATAAAAGGGCCTCGTTAAGTAATTAACTGTCACGTGATTTCCCCCCTTTCTGCGGCATAACCACTTGGACGGACAGTAGATAGCATGTCTGAGTAATTTTATCTTTTGGGATCGGGCAGAAGTGACGATTGAATTTACAGTACGTAAGGTACTCTTTTATAGAATAGGTACAGAATTATTTCAACACGAGTTACTAGTACGAAGAACGAAAGTGGTAATTAGGATTAGGTACAATAGTCTATAATATGCACATTAGAACTGAAGCCTATATCGAAATGAACGGCCACCATTTTAAACAATGTGTTTAAATATCCATATTATGATTATTTTTCAATTTAACTTCATTCTCTGTATTGTACGCTAATGTGTTGTAGACAGTATAATATACACTGCATAATGAATACGTCCGAATGGACAGCTCAGTTCGTGAGTAAAAACACTTATTGTTAATACAGTACTGTATTTTGATTAAACAATATTGGCGTGACGTCGTGTTGGCGCGTGGCACAGGCACTGTGAGGGAACTTGTTTGTTTGCAGTTCACGTCCTATTCATCATTCAAAACTTCACCTTGGAGATTGCTGAAAATTCATTCTAGTGAAAAAGATTGATACTGCGATGTCGTTTCGTACAATTAAAATTATCTGTTCATTTGCGTATTTCATTTATTTTTATTAAATTGGAGATTTATCCTTCGAAGAGGTGGAAAAATTAAAATATCTTGAAGCAACAGTAACAAATATAAATGACACTCGGGAGGAAATTAAACGCAGAATCAATATGGGAAATGTCTGTTATTATTCGGTTGAGAAGCTTTTGTCATTTAGATTGCTGTCAAAAAATAAGAAAGTTAAGAATTTATAAAACAGTTATATTACCGGTTGTTCTTTATGGTTGTGAAACTTGGACTCTCACTTTGAGAGAGGAACAGAGATTAAGGGTGTCTGAGAATAAATTTCTTAGGGAAATATTTGAAGCTAAAGGGGATGAAGTTACAGAAAATTACATAACTCAGAACTGCACGCATTGCATTCTTCACCTGACATAATTAGGAACATAAAACCCAGACGTTTGAGATGGGCAGGGCATGTAGCAGGTATGAGCGAATCCAGAAATGTATATAGAGTGTTAGCTGGGAGGCCGAGAGAGAAAAAGATCTTTGGGGAGGCCGAGACGTAGGTCGGAGGATAATATTAAAATGGATTTGAGGGAGGTGGGATATGATGATAGAGAGTGGATTAATCTTGCATAGGATAGGGACCGATGGCGGGCTTATGTGAGGGCGGCAATGAACCTGCGGGTTCCTTCAACGCCATTGGTAAGTAAGTTTAAGTTGGCAGATTTAAGGCTGCAACCAGTATAAAAATTCATATCAAAATATATAAATACCATCAATACAGAAAGCAATAGAATAGTAATAATAATAATAATAATAATAATAATAATAATAATTATTATTATTATTATTATTATTATTATTATTATTATTATTATTATGAATAATAGTGTAAATACAAGATGTAGATGTGTTTAGATACATATAATTCTGAAAAGAGTTAAAGAATTACAATTTAGTGTAAAATAAGACAATTTAATCCGAAGAAATGATTAACATATTGAAGGAAAATTGTTAGGCCCTATATTAAAATTAAATATTCTACAAAATTAAAATTAGAAGAGAGATCATAATCTCAGACACGAAAAGCGGTTTTTCTGACAATCGGCTTTTGAAAGTAGCCAATGTCTGACAGCCCTTTACACTATGTACAAAAAAAAAACACGCTATTTTCACTACTATACTCTGTTTGAACAGACTTAGAAACTTAGTACCCGAAAGAAACAGTTAACTATGACCAGGATAACATAGACAGTGAATTCAGAGATCATCAGCGTCGGTGAGTGGACGGTGGGGGTTGGAACGACAGGCACTGTAGCATGACAACAAAGATTGTACACTCCAAAAAATAATATGTTGGTGATTTTGATTTGCCTTATTTCTAAAACAAATAAAAAGAATGTAGGAATATATTATGTACAATGTATAAACTATATACAACATGAGGTGAACAACATACCTGATACACAATGTGTAGCATAACATATGCACATTATAGCCTATCTCTATTAACACTAGTTTATTTTCATTTCTCTTTTCTTAATTAATGTTTACAGCGTTACAATGAACCGCAACAGTCATTCTAAGTGTGTCAAATGTCAATTTTCTCCGCTTTTCTGTAAAATACTTTTTGTACTGCGAAAAACTCCGATGAACATAATACGAAGTGAGTGGACCAAAACAAAAATACGGTATATTATTGATATTTATGTGAGATATTTTAGATGCACTTTTATAAAAAAAAGCATGTCTCTTATTCCACATAAATGTAAATAGCCACTGTTTTGTGAAAGCATTTTATTTGTCTTCCGTTTTACTGGTTCGGTAAGTGATGTTTTTGGTGTATTGTTGATATTTTTGGCCAGTTCATCGAGCAGAGTCGTGAGATTCATCTACAAATATCCATATTTTGTCTGCCACGACTTTCCTTATTTTGTGCAATGTACTTTCATAGCATATTTTTAAATAGCTATTCCTTAAAGTAGCATCAGGCGGGAGTTTTCTAGAAGTACATTTCTCCATGAAAGCTGTGAAGTAGGCACTGTTTACTTTATTGAAAGTGATATTAGCACCTATCATCAGTTCAGAGATCAAGACAAAATTGTTATTATTTGAAACTGGCGCAGAAACTAATGCTAACTCCTCTTCTGAATGTTCTGGAAGAATATAAAGATTTTACGCGGGTTTTTTGCTGTTACAATGATCCATTATGAATCGACATTTATCCCCTCGTATGTGATGATGTGTCCATTTAACTGAGTGATGTTGAACTCTAATCAGCAGGCCTGTCCAACAAATCCCAGGGTAGCCGTGCCGCTACGGCCCTGCCAGCAGCCAAACTAATGCTCTGGACCCAGGTAACCTGAACCAGCGGTATTCTACACGTTCGGGTACCAAGTTTCTAAGAGTGCTGATGAGGAATGAAGGCTTACATGATTAAACATTATTTACACTGTTGTACCCAATTTAAAAAATAAGTGGGCTATAATATTATGTAAATACCTTGAATTACAATACACTACACTGTACATATGGTTAATATTAAAAATAATATTCTTTCAATATATGCCTGCATTCTTTATGAAAGTAAAATTAGCATATTTTAGTGTACATAGATTAAATGATTTCAATTGTAAATATTAGTGCAATTGTTAAAATGGTCCGTGGTTTGTTCTGCCGCGCTTTACGAAACAAGAGTCGCGTGAAGTATCAGTCAAGGACTTCGCTTGCTAGACGCACGCACATCATTCACTTAAAATCTCTAGTAATACTTAATGTTGTAGCCTCCTGGAACAAAGTACGGTCTCTAATGTCTGAGGAAGGGAACTGGTTCTGCCAGGGCTGAGGAAGGATGACACATCTGCCAGCACCGGATTCACGAATGCCACGCATCACACCTGCCTCACATACACAATCATCGCCACAGATTCGACATTTGAGATTATAGAGAAAGTCATTTCCCGCGTTGTATACTTATTTTTATTTAGGTATATTTTAAATTATTTAATTTATGTAGGGCTGTATCTTCCAAATAATTATTCAAGAAAACAAACTGTAAACCATAAAATTATTCAACTCATGAATCTTATAATATGGAGTATACATCATTTTCACGCGACTAATTATTTTCTAGTAAGAAAGCGTGTACTTGTTTGCGTGCCACACCATAGCGGCAAGCTGCGCACACCGCTCGCTTGTGGGCCAAGTAATATTGAGGCAGCTTGCGGGGCGCTAGTTTAGATTTAAGTTGCTGGTTTACCGTAGAAAATGGACACGAGATAATAGAATAAACAAAACACGAACGCCAACTTGGAGTAACGCTTTGACTGCCATAAAAGTGGGATTAAGGGTTCATGCAGGAGCAGTCTGTAGTACACACTTGGCATTTCAAGGGCCAATTTACTTCAACTTTGCACTTATTTCACAAACATTGTCCTTTTAACATTCTACAGCTGGCCCTAGCATCCACTTTCCTCTGTCTGCAGTGCTAGAGGTTCCGTCTAGGTATAAGTCCAGAGCATGCGTGTTCACTCCCTAGTAACTTATCTTTCTTCATATAAATTGATTTTGTCCGCCACTTTGTTTTTTAACGTTGAATAACTTTTATCTATAGACAATCAATGTAAGTCATGCTTGCGCGTTAACATTGTTGTTTAGTCAACTATCCGAAATTTGCAATTCATTTTGACAGTGTTCAGATAAGTCTCTAAGTAATATCAAATAAATATTTTATTATATTTTTCAGTCATTGTTTTATCATATAATATAATGTGGAACTCTTTATATTACATATTTTACAATTTGTATCAACGTTTTTGTCACCATCGTGACATCATCAGATACATGTAATTTTCAATATGTTAACCTCATTTGTATGGCATTTGACTGTGATATAGTAAAATGGAATAATTGTTAACACCATACAGAGTGTCCCAAATTGATATATACACATTTTGAAATACTATTTCTCAGCAACGAGATGAGACAGAAATACGTATTTTGCGGTTTTCTATTCCTTAAGCGCTTACATGTTCAAAATGGCCCCCTTCCGCCACAGTACACTCCCAACAACGACGTACAGCAGAGCGACATACCAACTGGATTGTTGCTAATGGAATAGCAATCTGAACTCTCAGTTCCTCCAGTGTTTGTGGTTTTTTTGGCGTACACTATGTCCTTTAGAGCTCCCCATAGGTAGAAGTCTGGAGGGGTTAAATCTGGAGATCGAGGCGGGAACTCTGTTGCAGTTCCTCTTCGTCCTATCCATCTCTGATTGAGTGTGCGATCGAGAAAATTCCTTACATGATAAATACACATAAATAAGGTGTACAGAGGAATAAAATTATTTCATGTCCAAACAACTATTTTTGCTTCTAACTTTCGACTCAGTCTCCTCTGGACCAGGGTTCCTTATCTCAAATTGATACATTTGCCCTTCACCATCATCCCTGAAAGTTAGTAACACCAGCCCGGAAACACCTGTATATATAATTAATATTTGTAACAATGAGGAATTACAATGTATATTCAAGAAAATAAATAACAGCCAAATTTTTCACTGTCTTTGAAAACGCAATAACGATAAACGTTTAAAAATTTCAGCTTCTAACTGCAAACTAACACACTTCCGCCAAAGAGAGTATCAGTGTGTAGAGCCAGGCCTGTCTTAAACCACGGCGCGGGACGGGGGAAGGGTTGTTGTTTAGTCAACTATCCGAAGACAAGTCTGGACCCCACGAGTGACACCAACAAAACATCACTCATGAGTAGGGCCCTGATATCGGTATATTTGTATTAGACTGAAGGTGAACACACGATGTCGGACAGAATGTAGTCGACGTGTTTCAAGTACTGGCAGTGGAAGCAAATTTGACACACCTAAGCAAGCACGTTCCGTGCTTTGTATACGATTATTGTGTATTATAAAATCGAGACAATACAATCATTCTTAATATCGGAAACATCCAAATTCTGGTGAGGTTGAGAATAATTGTTGGAAATTATACTTAAATTGTCACAAATGTGGTAAAAAAATTACTCAGAATAGATGATTTTGTTATATTTAGAGTTTTGCATTACAGTTTTAGAATGCCGAAAACGTACATGACGTACAATTTTGCTTTCCCATATATATTGAACTGTTACATTAATTAATTTATCACATCTATTCCGTATCTCACTTTTCTTGCATGTTGTTTGCCTGGTTTTGGTTCCTGCTGTGCAATAAACAACAACATCCATTTTCAAAGTTTCAAATGAACATGACCGCCTAGTGTTGGATATTATAAACTTGTATGCGGAAAAACTGCGTTCAACATCTGCTGAAACCAAGGGAGCTTATGTAAAATATTTCACGTGTCCATTTCTACAAGTTGATAACAAAACTCTTGCAATTTTGCATAGTGATTTGAAACCACTGGTTTTTTTTTTCTTGTTTTTTTTAACTGTGTTATTATAGACCATTCAGTTTTGAGATGAGATTATTTACTATTGAAATTTACTCCACTAATTTCACACCAATCTTTTCGAAACATTCGATTGTAGAGGGGATACATCCAAAATTAGATGAAATACATTCACACTGTTTTTTAATATTTGAGTCACCAAGAAGAGTTTGTGCATTACTTATGGAAGCTGCATCGTTTTCGTCAAACATCTGTATGACTCCATTTACCCTTATATACAATGATTGTGTTGCCTTGATTTTATACTACGCAATAATCGTATACAAAACACGGAAAGTTCTTGCTTAAGCGTGTGTCAAATTCGCTTCCGCTGCCTGTACTTGAAAGACGTCCGGCGTCTTGTGTTCACCTTCAATCGACCTCAAGGCATATAGGGCAGGAGATAATGGTAGGGTGGCTGTTCGTTTTCCCCTCCATTGTATACATCGTTGACTAGTTACATGTTACACTAATCAGACTTCAGATGCAGACTATTATTCTTCCTCTGACAAATCATCAAGTCCGATTAACTGCCTGATAATATATGTACATATCAGCCAGAACCTCAATGAGAGGTTAGAGGAATAGGTAGCATCAGTACGAATAATAATAATAATCACCACCATATTCATACTCATAATATAGCAGTAGTAATATTAACTTCATAATGAAATTTAAACTAATAATGCATTGAACACATTTTTTTATAAAGAAGGAATTCCAAAATATGCATACATTTATGCGCCGTGTGTTATTTTATATTCATTTGAAGTACACTTATTTGTTTAAATATAAGCTTTAATTTCGAATGTCCAATTAGCCGATAGTTAAAACTGCATGGCATTAATATATCTACAGTTTCATAGTCAATATAATCAGTCGGTATCATGGAAACGTTTTGTGTGTACAGAACTATGGTTTATTCTAGTCTGGACGTATTGAAAAGCACGAAAATTATTCAAAATAATGTTTCCACCAGAACACAAACGACATTACTTTACATTCACAATAACTTACGGAACAGTTCATCGCCATAATACTTTTTTTTTAAACTGCTTATTATCGTTTACTGTGGCAGTATTTTTGTTGTAATGTGCGATTTTCGCTTTTTTCGTGAATTTATTTACATAAATAATGTTGTTGCTTTTAATCCTTAAATTTATGTTTTAAGCCTAATCTACTGTCTGTAAAATGTGCAACACCATGAAAGAATGTAGATTGGCATCTGAAAATTATACTAAACACAGTGTGTTTCATAATTCCTATTACAAACTTCTAAGGGTTGTAGAGGGGACTAAGTAGATAAAATTTTGATTGGGAACCCAAGTCCGGAAATGTATCGTTTCGATGCAAAATAAGTTTGTTATACTCTGACAAAAATGGTATGTGATCGAGTGAGGCGATGCGCAAAACGTTCGTGAAATACGCGTTGTGCATTACCGGTTGTGTTGCATGTTTGTGAAACTTGAGAGAGGAACAGAGGTTAAGAGTGTTCGAAAATAAGGTACCTAGAAAAATATTTGAGGCTAAGATGTCTGAAGTTACAAAGGAATGGAAACAGTTACATAACGCAGAACTGTACCCATTTTATTCATCACCTAATATAATTAGGAATATTAAATCCAGATGTTTGAGATGGGCAGGGCATGTAGCAAGTAGGCCTTTGCGTGAATCCAGAAATACGTATGGAATGTTAGTTGGGTAGAACTCCGTAGAATTGATTGTAAACAGAAGACACGATATCAGGGGACTGCAGAAGTCGCCCTCAGCCCATTTTGTTTGCGTACCGTGAAGCGGGAGATTTTAAATCGAATCGATCTGCAAACTTATTTTGCATCGAAGCGATACATTTCCTGACATGCCTTCCTAATCAAAACTTTATCTACTTGGTTCTCTCTGCAACCCCCAGAAGTTTGTAACAGGAATTTTGAAACACTCTGTATAACGTAGGTTATGACAAGCGAGTGAGTAGGTAGGATTTCAAAATGATTTTTAATCCCCGAATGCAGCAGTGCCCTCTGAACTGTCGTGGTAGGCACATAAATAGAGAACTGTTGCAGAGCCAGACGAGCAGTGCATTAGAGTCAACAGGCAGTAAATCTTTCTCTAAGAGCCACTATGTATCGTCGTGCTAAGAGGACGCAGTATAGAGAAACAACAGAGTTTGAACAGGGGCGAATGATTGGCCTACGTGAAGATGGATTTTTGTATCGCGATATCGCTGCTCGTGTGGGGCATCATGCCTTTCACTATAGGCTAGTGATGAGAGTGTGGAAGCACTGGTCCGAAGAAAATCGGACACATCGAAAATCCGGCAGTGGATCACAATATGTGACGACACCACGGGACGAAAGACACCTCGTCCGCATGTAGTGAAGGATCGTTCAGCTTCATCACAAGTACAATTATTACGATCTACCGAAATACATATGATATTTCCATACAGAAATTCTGCGTCATCATATGAAATTTTCTCCGCTCCACCTACCCTTCATCATATGATGACGCAGAATTTCTGCATGGAAATATCATATGTACTTCGGTACATCGTAATAATATAAGATATGCGAAAATAATCACCTAGTAATTTAAGACGGCGCTCATTCTGTCGGATCTCGGCCACTCAGTCACTCGTAATGAGTGCACCTCTGCACATTAATGTGTTTGACATTGTGCCACTGTCACGTCTGTGACGCAGTGCATGAGAGTTGGCCACTAGAGGGAACCTAAGAGATGGTGGAGCTTATACTGAGAGGATTCAATCCGGCATCGGAATGGGAATCCGATGTAGCTGAGTGGATAGAGCGTCAGCACGTAGAGCTGAAGATCCGGGTTCAAATTCCGGTGCCGGAGAGAATTTTTATTCGCTCCACCCATCCTTCATCATTTTCATCACAAGTCTTAACACGACGGTGGAGCATTGTCTGCTTCTACTGTTTGACGATGTCTGCTTCGCTTAGGGCTGGTTGCACGCACTCATTTGCGGCGAATTTCCTTGACCCTAGATGAGTGCTGACCAAAGCGGATGTCGTGATTACATCGTGTAATCACAAACATTCAAACGGGTACGAGGAGTTTCCTGTACATTGCTGTGTGTTTCATTCACGTACTGAAGGCAAGCAGTGGCGATATCATGTCGCTCTACAAACTCTGTCTCTACAAGCAGTAAGAAGTGGTTTCGTAAAGAATGAGAAGGAGAACTTTTTTGTTGTTCTGTCGGACTGAATATAATATGCAAATCTAGTCTTTCAGGTGAAGCTCCCTGTAAAGCAGTAACGTATATAATATGCAAATCTAGTCTTTCAGGTGAAGCTCCCTGTAAAGCAGTAATGTATATAATATGCAAATCTAGTCTTTCAGGTGAAGCTCCCTGTAAAGCAGTAACGTATATATTATGCAAATCTAGTCTTTCAGGTGAAGCTCCCTGTAAAGCAGTAACGTATATATTATGCAAATCTAGTCTTTCAGGTGAAGCTCCCTGTAAAGCAGTAACGTATATATTATGCAAATCTAGTCTTTCAGGTGAAGCTCCCTGTAAAGCAGTAACATATATATTATGCAAATCTAGTCTTTCAGGTGAAGCTCCCTGTAAAGCAGTAACGTATATATTATGCAAATCTAGTCTTTCAGGTGAAGCTCCCTGTAAAGAAGTAACGTATATATTATGCAAATCTAGTCTTTCAGGTGAAGCTCCCTGTAAAGCAGGGCGTTTCGTCAGCCCACGCGAGTTGTGTGGATATAAAGGGAAAAGTTGAGACGGTGTCGGGTGGAGTTCCCGGGTAGCTCAGTGGTAGAGCGCTGGTACGTTCAACCAGAGGTCCCGGGATCGATACCCGGCCCCGGAACAATTTTTCCCTTGAAATTATTCAGAATATAATATGTTTACTTTTCTCAATGATTCAATTAGAAGTATATAGAAACATTGTCACGTTGGATAATGTATTATTATTATCATTATTATTATTATTATTATTATTATTATTATTATTATTATTATTATTATTACTATTACTACTGACCACTAAGTATGTGTTTCTATCATTCTTCAGTACGTGCATGAATATTCATATTTTTAGATCTTCTCCCAAGAATTGTCCTTAGCCTTGCCATTGTCGTCAATAGAATTATCAATCCAGTGAGGCATGGACATTGAGGAAGAAAGACGAAAGCAGAATAACGGCTAATGAAATAAAATTTATGAGATATACAGCGGGATGTACGAAATGGGATCACAAACGCAATGAAGATGTAATGGAAGAATTACAACTAAACCTGTAATTAATCACGTAAAACATTATAAGAACAACTGGATAAATCATCTGCATCGCATACATAGAGATAGATTCCCAAAAGTCATGCTTCGCTATCGTCCAAACGGGAAGAGATCTCTCGGTCGTCCAAAGAAGCGCTGGATTGAAAATTCAACTGTGAGATCGTAACAGGCCATTTGGCCTAATACTTGAAGGGAAGAAGAAGAAGAAGAAGAAGAAGAAGAAGAAGAAGAAGATATTCTCCCTAGAAAGATAATTTTATTAGGTTTTATCTCAGTTTTAATCTCCTTAATCTTTAGATGAGGATAACTATTTATTAGTTATTCATTTAATAATAATACTGTAAAAAAACTGATTCAATATTCTGTGCCAACAAACTGTTAAACGCCAGGAACTGACATGTCTTACATCATAGCCAGGAAGAGAAAGATGAGATAAATAAATGTAAGGAAGTCATCTACCTAATAGAACGGAATATTTCAAAAGAGTAATGATTAAAATAGCCTATATAACTTGTCCATAAGAAGTTTTTAATTTTGAAAAACTATGAATTTCTCGACCAAGTGTCGAGAGAAGAATTTAGAAAATTCCTGATTATATTCAAGAGGAAGGTTAAAAAGGAAGTAAGAAAAATCTCATTATTCACTGGCTCTTGATGACAGCAAAGCTTCAGATTTTTATCGGCGCGATTGATCAAGATGTTAGTACAGGAACCACTACTGATTGTAGTTTTCATGCCAAGTACCTTTCCTCCGTCTCCTTACTTCATAGATTATCTGTCGCATGTAATCACTGCAGCTCGAGTTTTGGTTATCGCTGCCCTAGATCATCGACGTCTCAGGCTGCAATGGGCTCTTGAAAATACAAAGTGGCGTGCAGATTGGCAACACGTGGTGTTTTTTGAAGGATTCCGTTTCAACTTGGACTACAATGATGGTCATATACGCATTAGACAATATCGTGGTCAACGGTATCATCCAGACTGCATTGTCCAGCGTCATACTGGCCGAACGCCAGGCGTGATGGTGTGGGGTGTCATTGGGTATCATTCTCGATCTCGGCTGCTACGTATTGAGAGTAGACTCAACACCAACCGAGACATCGATGACGTTGTAGAGGCAGAAGCCATATCCTTCCTTCAGCGCACTCCTGACGCTGTATTCCAGCAAGACAATGGCCGACCACATGTTGCCAGGAATGTTCAAGCTCTCTTCAACGCACAGCACATTCAGCTTGTTCAGTGGCCTGCCCGTTCGCCAGACATGTCGCCTATTGAGCATGTATGGAATATGATTGTTCGACAAATAGTCCGTCAACAACCTCCAGCAGCCAGCTGCAATGAATTGTGGGCATGTATACAAGTAGATTGGCAAGCCATTCCCCAGTAAGAGATCCACGGCCTCTTTGATTCAATGCCACGACGTATAGCAGCTCTGATTGCAGTTCGTGGAAGTTTCACAAAATACTGAGGTACTCATGTGTATTGGTCTGAAACGTTAATCATTTGCGTATATGAATATTAGTAATATGTTAAGTAAATTTGATTTAGTTCTCATGATTCCTTCATGGTGTTGCAATTTTCACACACAGTAGTGTATTATGAATGGAATAGCAAATATTTCAAAGCTCTCAACTGATTAAAAAGTGTAAATGTATTTTCAGATATGTCAATATTTACAGTATAGTGTAATAATGATTGAATAATAATAAAATTTCCGAATTATAATTATACATGAATAACTTTTTTGCTTTTACACAAATAAACATATTTCTCTTGTGAACAATGTAATTATTGTTTTATTTTTATGTTTTAAAATGTCAGTGATTAAAAATTGTTCTACTTCAATTTATCAGAAAATGCCAATCACACGCTCGTAATGTTATATTAATGGCAAAGGTTTTATTATTACAGCTAATTATGAACGATAATAATAATAAAAATATAATAATAACACTAATAATAATACGTTCACTCGACAATGACGGATTGCGCCAACAATATACAGAGGGAACCGTAAGTGATGTCATTAATTTCTGGACGTTACTATTTGAGATATTTCAAACAAATAATTTTAATACACTTTTGCTCGTAATTACTTGCTTTTCGAGATAAGAATTCTTTTATATGAAGTATTTCATAGCGTGTTTTGGGAAAGCCATTGATTTAATTCCCAATATGCTTTGCCAATTTAAGAGTGCAGAAATTTGATTCGAACAAATGTAATTTATCGTTCTGCAAAGTAATTTTACAATGTTACTTTGTTATATAAATTAGATAATCTATCGTGTGACAACACAAAAAATCACATTCTAAATAGAAAAAGCAATATAATTTTGAATTAGAAATAAAGTACCATGACAAAATAAAATGAGGACAACCAGAAAGACAAAAAAGACCACGATAAGTAATACAACAAGGACCACGATAATGGTTACATCATGGACTACGAAATGCACCACGATTAAGGACCATGACATAAACAACGACGAGGACCACAATAGGGATCACAACAAGGATCACGGCCTCGACGAAGACCATGGTAAAAGCAATAATAACCACTATAATTTCCACGGCAAATACAACAAAGAATCTAGATGAAGACTACGACAAGGATAATGAGGAGGACACAATTAAGGATTACTACAAGGACCACGTCTACGACAGCGATCATTATAAGGGGCATTATAAAGAAAACAAGGACCACGATAAACACAAGAAAATATCACTATAAAGACCATGAGGAGGACAACGATAATGGTCACGACATGGAACACAATAAGGATCACGACAAGTACCAGGACAAGGATCATGAGAAGCACCACAACAAAGACCACGACAAGGACCATGTTGCTTATCGTGGTACATGTGATCCTTATCGTAGTTCTTGTCGTTGAACTTGTCATAGTCGTTATCATGGTCCTTGTTGTCTTCATCATAGTCATTATCATGGTTTTGGTCCTTATGTGATCTTTATAGTGGTGCATTTCGTGGTCTTTAGCGCGATCCATATTGAAAATTAGATCGTGATCCATAACGTAGTGTTAGTCGTGATCCTTGTGTCGTAGTCTTGTCTTTATCTTTGTCCTTGTTATAAATAATAAATAAATAAATAAATAAATAATAGGTAGCCACGTAGGCAGGTAGGTAGACAGAAAGTTAGGGGGACAACAGGCAAGCAGGTAGATGGATGGATGGATGGATGGATGGATGGATGGATGGATAGATGGATGGATTCGATAGATGGATAAATTGGATAGATTTGGTAGATGGATTGTTTGGATAGATTAGATAGATTGATAGATTAGATAAATTGATAGACTTAATATATAGTACGTCCGTTCAAATGAGAGCCACTTGGAACGTGCGATTGGACACACTTACCGCAGGGACCAAGTAAGCACGCGACACTGAACAGGTTCCATGTAAACAACGCTGCGTTGCCATCTCTCCCTTCTGAAGACTGAAGTGATCCTTCGTTTGCGTCTTGTATATACAGAACTAAAACACGAACACCTTCTATTCAGAGTCCGCTGAGTCACTATTTAAATCAATTACACAAGATTCCAAGCAGCTTCTAAGGAGCGTTAATCACTTTCTTCTGTCTTTACATGTTTGATATACCCGCACTTTACCCAATTCTTTTTAATATTAATATCATCCGTCACATTTACTATTAAATCACGTACTTCTTCAACAGATTTATTTCCCAATGTATTTTCTGATCGGACATTTCTGTTCAGTTCCGACCAAACGAATTCTATGGCTTTGAGACAATAATGGTTGTGGGGGGGGGCATAGTACAACATGGCCGTATTTTGATGATAGTTCGTCAATTACATACATCTTTTTTCTATGATGGCTACGTTTTATCTCCTGTAACAGATGTAACTTTGTTGTTGGGTCTGGCGTGGGCAAATGGATGTTATTTTCACGTATAAAATATGTTTTAATGACATCTATTGTTGATGTAGTGGTAGGTAGGGGATTCACAATACGGGAATGGTATGGGACAATATCTATAATGATGATGATGCCTTGAGAAGTTTATTTAACTTTGGAGCTATTTTATTTTGATAAAACTCATACACGGTTCGTTGTAGTAGCCCAAGTCCGTTACTAAACCATCGATTTTACGAAATTTTTCTTTCATATTTCGATCGACGTTTTCTTTTGTTGATTTACCTTTTCCAGACATAATTCTCTTTATTGTTGCGCGAGACACTCCTGTAGCAGCACTGGTATTTTTCAGTGGTGTCCGGCACTTACCCGCACCGTCTTTGGAATACGTATAAATATTAATAATAATTAACACTGTACTTGTACAATCTTACCACGTTCTAATAGCGATTGTATGGGTTTACGTCTACGACTATTGTTATTATCCGTTTCCCAAGGATGCCACATTATAAATACAATCACAATGTATGGGACACAAAAGCCACAACATGCACTTACGGTCTGCTGCCTTGTTCTGAGCTAACTGTATTATACTTGCGGACTCGTCTGAAACCGAATACTATATGAACTTGTTCTCGGAGCACAGACTTAGATCTGTCAACAGCGCTGGAGTACCAACAACCAGCCGCGTGCTTCAAGACTGAAACAGCTGACGCCTCCCGCTCAAGGTAGGTGCAAGTGGCTCTCATTTGAGCGGACGTACTATACGGATAAATTAGATGGATTAATTAGATAGAAAATAAAAAAAATATATGAATAAAAATAAATTATAAAAAAAAATTATTAAAGATATAAAATAAATCAATTCACAAGTAAATGCAATGATTGTACAGTAATATAGTCCTACATTTAAAATAATTTATGTGACTGAGTATGAACAAGTTAGTTAATCTGACTTAACAATTATTCATCATCAGACACCGGAACTTTGTCAGAATCCTTTTTAAATGTATTAAATTCATCTCCATTTTGAAAGTAAATCTGTACGAATTATAGCCTGCCTTTGTGATTGAAACGTCATAGTTTTATGTTGCCCTTTTCTGCCTTTTTAAATATAAATGCCTAATTTACAAAATAAATGCTTTTTTGCCTTTATTTGGTTATTTATCTATTATTTATTAATTTATTATTAAAAATTTCCAACAGGTATATTTTAATTTATTTCTATAACCGCTACAATGAAAGTGACTTCACCGAATGTATATTATTGTCTTTCAGTCAGTTCATATTCTCTTTGCAACAATGAGTGCTGCCGTGCAAAAATGTATAACAGTAAGCGTTTTAATTATCGGTTGTGTTTATTTGACAAGGCAACAATGAGTGCGGGTCTAACGTTATTTTTCTTTCAGTTTTTATTGCAACGTTGTTGTAGCTAGCTAAATATTTCGTATCGCAACATATGAGTATAACCAAACACAAAAATTCACTATCCAAGGCTACTGGGAAGAAGATTCTTTGCTTCCAACATTAATTGCAACATGGAGGCGAAAATCTCAGTTTGCATTCGACTTATGTAAAGCTTTTCTTGCTGCCGAAATCCCTTTGTGGAAAGTACAAGGTTTTGGGTCTAGCGCAAGATTTTTGTAATTGTCTTTTATTGCGTATTTTAGCTATTTATAATGCCTTTTTGCCTGTATATTTTAATGATTCATAATGCCTAAACTTCCGGTCTCTGTTCATTATAACTCCTATATTATATTGATTTCTAAGGAGGACTGCCGGCTACAGCTTGCTTGACCACAAAAGGAATGAACTAATTACAAAAGAATTGAAAATTACACCTATTTATGAACATCTCAACCACTATAGACAAAAATGGCTTAACCATGTCAATAGAATGGACCGTTCCAGACTCCCAAGACAAATTCTTCGCTAAATATCACATGGAAGACGATCTTTGGGACGCCCCCTGAAAAGATGGACGGAGACCGTAACAGGCCACTAGGCCTAAGCCTAGCCGTCCACTGCCACCGTGAACGACCGAATATTTGTTAGGCCGTATACGGCCGAATACCGGACGACCGGCAGAAGAGCCGATCGATCGTCCACTGGAGCCGACACTTCGGCCGTCAATTACCAGTTGTATGTCCTCGTGCTACATGCTTATACATACATACATTCCCTTCTTAAAAATAGGTCAAATTATGGACTCCTTCCATTGTTCTACTACAATTTCCTTATTATTATTATTATTATTATTATTATTATTATTATTATTATTATTATTATTATTATTATTAGTAGTAGTAGTAGTAGTAGTAGTAGTAGTAGCAGAATGAATGAATGAATGAATGAATGTGTAGGACATGTTACTATTATTGGACAATCCCTACCTTATGAGGAGACGGAGGTCGAAACGACGAAAATATGGGGTATATCCGATGCTTTGAGAAAGATGTCGCCTGGGAAAGTTTCATCATCTACACTTACACAGTAAACTTCTAGAGGATAGTGCTAAGTTTTTCGATTACTATCGGATGAATGTTGATACATTTCAATATATTCTAAATGTAATTCGTCCATCAATCTCAAAATGGTCAAATTTCAGAGAAGTTGTACCACCTAAGAAACGTTTGCCAGTGATCTTAAGTTAAGTAGTACATGAATAATAATTTATTAAGCCTTAAAAATTTTATTTCACTTGCTGAATGAACAAAAAAAAAAAAATACAAGAACTAATTAATTTTTCGGAAACAGTCACCACGTGTTGCTCTGTTCGGCCGAATGAGACCGGAAAATCCCATCTGAATTGGATCGAACCGGCATTCAGTCGTCTTCAGTCGCAAACGGCCGAATAGGGCGAGTGTAATGGACGCGCCAATGCATTCTCTTGTTGTGGGATCATTCGGCCGTGTACGGCCGAATTCGGTTCCAGTGGACGGCCAGCCTAATACCTGCAAGGACGATGATGATGCTGATGATGATGACGATTTTATATCGTAGGAGATAGAATTCGTAAGAAATTGTAATAATTCTAAGACAATGAATGAAATAAGACTTTTAGATTTTTTTCGTTCCAGAAAAACAGGATTCAGCATATTGTAATGAAATATTTTCCCCTAAAAATGAAGGGTTCGTCCTAATAGCTAGGCAAAGAATCCCCTTATCCCTAATGTTAAATAAGATGAATACTATAATACTTAGGTTAAGTTACATAGGCCTAGTGAGATGGCATTTAAAATAACTGTGGAAATTACTTGAAGGAGATATACTTACCTGTAATATAAAGTTACTAATCGTTTGAAATGAGAGAGAAGTAAAAGAAAACTTAAGTAGTAAAAGATATTAAGGTAATATGTTGTGCTTTTAAGATAATGATAACAGAAGTGGAAGTCGGAGAAGGAATGATGGCTGGCTTCTTTATTGCTTAGCTCTTGAGATCTTGGAAACTCAATAAAATTCTCTATATAGCCAATCCTTATCTGGCAGTGCTACATGATAAAATATCACATCTGCTACTAGAATTGCGCCCTCTCTACCTCTGAAGGTCCACTCTTAACACAAGGAAAAGGAGACAATATGTTTGAAGATGTCGCAATCGTGAGGAGGGTGGAGTGGGGGGAGTTAAGAAGAAAACAAGCGGCGAGGATGATAATAGGTGGCAGCATTGCGGGGAAACTTGGATAGCAGCGGATTTCTCATGGGATGAACAGGTGAGATTTCGTGAAATATCTCTTCCAGTGTCCGGCCAGTTCCCGGAAACAGTGATAATACTGTTCCAAGTTCTGCAATGGGAATTTCAAGTCGTCTTCATCTTCTGTGTTTGTGTGTGTGGGGTGATACTTAGCATTATAAGAAGAGATAACTTGGGTATCTAAGAGCTATGACGTAGATTGGCAAAATTATTTCAATTCTAAAGGCGTGTGCAGGCATAAAATAAGGAAAGACAGAGATAGATAATTGTTTTTATAACGCAACGGATTCATTACTCAAATGCTGAAGTATGGATCGGGAGATTTGTCACTTGAGCGGGGTATCAGAATAAATTAAAAGGAACATATAGCACATAAACACAAAAAGAAGAGTTAAGCAATGAAACATGATGAGAAATTGAAGTAATATAAGTACAAAGGACAAAGAAAATTTAATAACTATTGAATGTTCGAAAACGAAGATATCATACTTTATAATTCTTTTATTTTATTCTTCTTATTACACAATGAAAAGTTTCTATAAAAACAAAGAATAATGAACAGGAAGTGTAAAAAAATAAAATAAATTAAATGAATAACTTAATCTAGTTTAAGTGCTGAGAAAGAATAAACTAACAATTACAATGAAGCATCGTGCAGAAATCTATAAATGTGTTTATGCATTTAGTTTCTTCGTCTTAATGCGAGTTACCTATATTACTGACGCTACATGGATCCTCTTATGCTTACTTACTTACTTACTGGCTTTTAAGGAACCCGCAAGTTCATTTCCGCCCTCACATAAGCCCGCCATTGGTCCCTATCCTGAGCAAGATTAATCCAGTCTCTATCATCATATCCCACCTCCCTCAAATTAATTTTTATATTAACCACCCATCTACGTCTCGGCCCCCTCAAAGGTCTTTTTCCCCCTCCAGTCTCCCAATTAACACTCTATATGCATTTCTGGATTCACCTACACCTGCTACATGCCCTGCCCATCTCTGCCCTGTTCCTAATTATGTCAGGTGAAGAATACAATGCGTGCAGTTCTGTGTTGTGTAACTTTCTCCATTCTTCTGTAACTTCAACCCTCTTAGCCCCAAATATTTTCCTAACATCCTTATTCTCAAACACTCTTAATTTCTGTTTCTCAAAGTGAGAGTCCAAGTTTCACAACCATACAGAACAACCGGTAATATAACTATTTTATAAATTTTAACATTCAGATTTTTTGACAGCAGACTGGATGACAAAAGCTTCTCAACCGAATAATAACAGGCATTTCGCATATTTATTCTGCGTTTAATTTCCTCCCGAGTGTTATTTACATTTGTTACTGTTGCTCCAAGATATTTGAATTTTTCCACCTCTTCGAAGGATAAATCTCCAATTTTTATAGTTCCATTTCGTACAATATTCTGGTCACGAGACATAATCATATACTTAGTCTTTTCGGGATTTACTTCCAACCC